>NC_091470.1:205142610-205442610 GCF_036971445.1 Narcine bancroftii
TATATACCCAGCGCAATATTCCCACGCCAAGCCACAATATCCCCACGCCCCTCCACCCCACCACAATATCTCAACACCCCACCAAAATATCGCCAGATGAAAAAGCATTATTCCCATCCCCAGCACAATATTGCCAGCCCAGCACAATATTCCCACGCCCCTCCACAATATTCGCACGACTCACTCCAATATACCAACCCCCACCACAATATACCTATCCAGTGCAATATTCCCACACCTCAAAGCAATATTCCCACCACCAGCACAATATTCCCACGTCCCAGCGCAATATTCTCGCCCTCAGCATAACATTCCATCGCCCCACCACAATATCGTCACGCCCCACCACAATATTCCCACCAGCAGCACAATTAATACACACCCCACCATAATTTTCCCACAGCTCACCTGTGAAACCACACCCTACCTTACAAATCGATGGGTTAAAATCAATTTTCATTATTTTCTTTTTCAGTTAGCTTGATATTGCACTCATGGGCAGATGCATTTTAGTGGCCATTCGCGTCTGGAGGAGCTTACAACACCTCAGGAGTGACAGTGAGCTGGGTAACCATGCTTACTTGTCCATCGCATTGCTGCGTGTGATACCTAGCACTTTTTCCACACTCCGGGCCACATTTCCTGTGTTATCTCAGTGTGCAATATTTTCCATACACAGGATTAGAATCAACCATCTGTCAACATTTCTGTGAACGTGAAAACTATGCCACAACCTCTTGGCTCTGGCACAAACACGACCATCGACACCGCTATCCAAAGAAGTTCAGGCAGGAGATTCTCCATGCATTGATCTATCCATTTCTTAGAATGAAGTAATTAATGTACTCTATATAAATGCAAATGGATTATCTTATGGACCGATCTGTATGAGGTCACACGGATATACAAACAACAGTTAGAGGAGGATCAGGGTTTTCATTCTGTCCAGTCGCTGAAATCCTCACTAAACTCTGTCATGATCTGAATTTTTGGTCAATCATTGCATTCCAAAATTCTGAATAATAATTTATGCTTCTGTTTCTTTAAAAAAGCTAACCGACCCAGCATAATTATTCTATTTCATTTGAATTCTAACAGAGGTAAATTTCAAATAGTCAGGGTGTGACAGATTGTGTTATACTTCATATTGTATATAGATATGTTTTACAGAAGATAAATTGTGGCAGTTTTTTTTAAAAAATGTTGGTTACTTGCAAACATTTCGAATCAGACCTAATTGAAAAAGCTGAAGCTCTGCTCAAGCCAGACAGTCCCGGCACCGCGTGGCTTAGCACAACTTTGAATGATTCCAATGAGGTCTTCACAAGTATATGTTAATTGTACATGCAGTGGAGTAATGGATATTGTTTTGGAAAGCAGCAAATGAATGAACTCAGAAGGTTAGGATCAGTGCTGCAGTCTGTTTGAATGCATTTGGCAGTTTGATAAGGGTCTTATCATTTTCTCTGAGTGTGCGTGCGTCCGTGTGTGCGTGCGTCCGTGTGTTCGTGCGTCCGTGTGTGTGTGTGTGTGTGTGTGTGTGTGTGTGTATGTGTGTGTTTGTATGTGTGTGTGTATGTTTGTATATGTGTGTGTGTGTGTGTGTGTGTGTGTGTGTGTGTGTGTGAGAGAGAGAGAGAGAGAGAGAGAGCGAATGAGTATTTTTATGTATGTGTGTGTGTGTGTGTGTGTGTGTGTGTGTGTGTGTGTGTGTGTGTGTGTGTGTGTGTGTGTGTGTATGTTTGAGACAGAGGAAAATGGAGAGATAATGGAGTTACAGTTCCACAGTTCAGCAGCAGCAGCTGTGATTGAAACAGGACAAACTGGAGAACTTGTGGAAAAAACCCATTTTGAAGACGGATTGTGAGTTCTGAGTTTAGCCTACTCAAAGCCCTTGTGGTCCAGACAACAGGTGAGGACTGGCTGTCTAATATTTCACTTGAAATACGGGATACAAAAAGGAAATATGTGGTGACCTGAAAGAACGTGGTCATACCGGGAAATCCCTGATGGTGCAAATTTCTTCAACAAGACACTGATGTTGATAATGGGAAGAAGCAGTTTGTGTCCAATGAGCATCGTATCTCTCTCTGAAAACCGACAAGAACCTTCCTGAGTGGTAACCATTTACCTTTCACACCAAAGTCTGGTGAACTTCCTGAATGTTAAATTCTGTGCACAGTTTACAAATTGCCAGCAACCAGAGAACTTGGAGGAATGAAACGTGAGATTGGACTGTGAATTAAATAACCTTTCTGAACTTACAAACACATTACATACATGTGCGCTTAGAATTATACTTGGTTAAGTTAGTTTAGGTAGGTTAATAGTAATAAGTTCGAGATTAATCCTGTTTTCTTGTTTAAAGATCATTAAAACCAACTTCTGTTTAAGTAAGTATTTTTCTTCGTGAAGTTCGATTGCCGCTGGTTTTCGGGGTCCACTTGGTACATTACAAGGGGGATACATCGGTGACAGAATCCTGTTTTAAATATGTATTCATTCGACATGCATATTTTTTTAAACGTAATTTGCATGTAATATCTTCCCAAATTAGTGGTCTCAAACGCGTTTGCGACGTCCATGACCATGGATGTGCCCTGGTGTAAATATTATTTTTGATATCAGGCAGCCAGAAGCAGCGGGGTGAATGCCTTACTTTCCATGGACTTTATCATGTTTATATATTGTCTCATCGAGTAAGTTTGGTATTGGTGCCTTCAAAAATATCTCTTTATACCAGATATATATCTGGGTCTTTTTGACACATGCTGCATGGCAACAGGCCAAATCGGCCCACAATCCAGTGCCTCGTCAATATACCACATTAACATACGGTGCAAGGAATCCTGAAACACACACCCACCCCTACCCCCAGCCTCACAGACAACGCGGAATTCGATCCCTTGTCCCAATCGCTGGCGCTGGACAGCGTGTGGCGCTGAACGTGATTTTCCTTCTTTTTAGTCTGATCAAAACCCACAAGATTTATTGAATACTTGAAATGGCACACGCTTATTCAGTAAAATGTTTAGGCCAGAGTCAAATCGAACTTTATTCCACCTATTATGTTAATACCTCGATCAGTCTATTCATTATAAAAATTCTTCCACGGTGATACTGATTAAGAACAGAGAGGATATGGAGAATGTGGGAGTACGATCAGAGATTTTCCAGTGGAGCACTGAGAAGAGCGAGAGAGAATATGTTTGAAAACATTTGCTCGAGACCACTCACTTGTCTGGATCAACATCTATGCTTCATTTGTCGGTCCATGCCTGCAACTAAACCATGTTATTTTCTGTTATTTGTTGGCTTTTTACACTGTCCACTGCTCCTCCATTCTTAGTGTCACCCACGAACTGACGGAAACACCCAGCAACGTATCCATCCAGATCCATTGTGATTGAGGTCACGAATGGAGAAAATCCAACACAGATCTGTGCGGATCACCACGTGTTGCGATCTTCTATCCAGAGGAAGACACTTTCATTCTTCTCTCCAGCTTCTATATGCCTTTCTGAATTTAATACAGTCCATCAATTAACCATAGTCTTCATGCATCGGCATCTGCAGTACCAATCGAACATAGAGAAATTTGCTAATTTCTACATTATTGCCCTATCAATTTCTGTTTCAGTCGCTTCGGTGTCTTGCTGAACAATCTTTCTCCATTCAGGGTTTTCTGGATGATAACCTTTTTTAGTTCACCACAGAGTTCCTTTTTGTTTTCCATATTTCAAGTGAAACACAATGCAGTCAGTCCTCTCCTCTTCTATGGACGTCAAGGGCTTGACCAGGCTGAACTAAGCACTCATAACCCGTCTTCAAAATGGGGGTTTCCACAAGCATTTCAGCTTGTCCTGTTCTAGTCCCAGCTGCTGCTGCTGAACTGTAGAAATATAACTCAATGTTCTCTCCATCACTCTATGTCCCTCCCCTCCCCCTCTCTTTGTCTCCCTCATACACACACAAACACACACATACAAACACACGCACGCACATGTGTCACGCATGCACACACACGCACACGTACACACACACACACACAAACACACACACACATACACACACGCGCACACATACACACGCACACACGCACACACACACACACACACAAAACCACATGAACCTTTTAGAGCAGCCATCTGTACTCAGACAGACTGCAGCACCTGATCTAACCTTCCGAGTTACTTGTCGGATAATTTTGAGAAACTCAGCACATAGAACAAGCAATTCCAACTAGCAAAGGTGACCATCGTTGATGCAAAAACAAAGATATTTGAATTCCTGAGACTTCTTGAATTGCGCAATAGGAATATTTCTGCAAGAATTTACTGTCTATTCTATTGGTTGTATAAGTGTGAGGAAACTAATGCTGCTACAAACGTGATTGTTGACCAGTAGCAAATGTTGGAGACCGACGTCAATGAAATATTTGTGATTTAAAGACAGTGGATGTTCCCTCTTGGACAGCTTAGCCATTGCTGTGGAGTTAATTGAAATTCCATCAAGAGGTGTTATTAGAGTGGCAACATGATGACTGTTAAAAATCTGTTCAAGGTGAAAGGAACCATGATGTAAATAAATACTGAACTGTACTACTTTATCAAGGGAAATAATGATACATTTTCCATCATCTTATTTAGTAGAATGCAGTTTTAGTATTGTCAGTGATTTGCTACATGTTAAGAGAAATTACAAAACGTAGAGATTTAAGGTTGAAATAAACAAAGTTAGTACCTCGAATTATAAGAAATCTGCAGCCAGCGTCAGAGGCGATGTTCTCACTGAAGTGACGACAATTCTTGAATGTGTGTTTATGATGAATGACGTATTGAAATAGTAGTTGAATATGAAATATGTGTTCTCGTGTATTCCCGACCTAATTGCATTCAAATGTACTTGCAGTAAATGAGTTAATGAAATCTTACTTTAAATATATATCTTTTTCCACTAATGGAGTTTTTGAAAAATTAAAATGGGAACTATAAGGCAAAAAAATTATTTGGCTTTGGCTTTTTTCCTAATTTTACTTAAAAGATAACAGAAACATAGCACACAGTATAAAAATATTCAGGAAAAAACAAAATCACTAATATCTATTCCCCCTCCTACCGTTACAGTCAGCTCCCTTAAGGGGAGCAACAAAAATATTTATTCTATATTTATTCTAAATGTTAACAACATTTCAAAAAATATCTAAATGCATATATTTCAAATACGGAGAGAGCCCACTAAGAAAAAATATAATTGTCATGTAAATTATAATAAAATGTTCCATAACAACACATACTTTCAATTCATTATGCCAACGAGCTATATTAATCTCAGTATCATCCTTCCAGGTACTAGCAACACATTTATGCGCCACTGATAGTACCAAACGAACAAAAGCAATTTAAATTTTATCCAATCCCATTCCTCTTAACGAATATAAATTTACAAACAAGAAAATCGATGGATCCTACGGTAGTATAAAATTATATAATTTCCCCAAAACTACTTTAATTTTTCATTTTGAATATTAACACAATTCCATACAGCATGTAAAAATTTACAATATATCAACAACATCTAAAACGAGAATGCGAATTACTAAACGCATTTCTTTAAAACTTTTGCGTGGTTAAATATAATTGATGTCATAATTATAATTAACCATTCCATATCGCACATTAGTCAATTTAATTACATCTTTTTGACACATATTCGCCCAATCTTCTTTAGGAAAATAAATACTAAATCATTCTCACGTTTAAGTTTAGATTTCTCCAAATCTGATATATCTACATTATCTTGTAACAATGATACCTAACTGAAATATAACACTTTTTTAGTATAGAGTAAATCAAAGAATCAAATCTCGATAAAGTAGGTATAATTATCTCTCCACCATAATCATCTTTTATTAAATCCTTACGATGATAATACACAAAGAAAGAATTTACAGGTATATCAAACCTTTCTCTCAATTGATTAAAAGAAAAAAATCCCCTCTACAAAACAATATTGTATTGTCTTTATACCCTTAGAAATCCAAATATTCAAATGATTATTAAACATTGAAAAAGGATTAATCTCATGATTATATAATGGAGTTAAAATAGATAATTTATCTTTCGACCCTAACACCCTATTTATTTAACCAAACCTTTAATAACTATTTCAATATCGGCATATCATATTGCTGTAAATCAATCGAGTTCCAACGATATTTAAATTCATCTATTTCAACCCTAGAATTACACGCCATCTCCACTTTAGCCCAAATATGAGGCTGATCTAACTCCTTCAATTAACTCCCAATTAACTCCTTCAAATGAGCCTCTTCATAATAATTTCAAAAATGTGGTATTTGTAATCTACCCAGTGTTTACTTCCATGCAAGTCTTTAAAACGCCATTCGAGCTAATCTAACTTTCCATAAAAACTCTCGCACTGGTTTATTCAGATGTTGAAAAAAAATCTCTTCGAATGTGAACAAGGTAGTGACTGGAATTAATATTGAATTCGAGGAAACATATTCATTTTAATACAGTTAACCCGACCAAACAAAGTTAATTGAAGATCTTTCAACTTATTTAAATCTGCTTTAATCCGTCTTCACAGAGGTACATAATTTAATTTATATAATGATTGATAATTAGAATCCAAATGCATGCCTAAATATTTAATTTTACTTCTCCTCCATTTTGTAATTGTGTTAAATTCAGAATAATCTTGCACTCTATCTAATAAAATTTCACTTTTATCCCAATTAATTTTAAATCGCGATAATTCTCCAAATTTCAACAAACACTCTTGCAGTTGTTTCAACGACCGTTACGGTTCTGTCAAGTATACCAACGTGTCATCTGCAAATGTAAATTTTATATTCTTCATTCTTAACCGTCATCCATCTAATTTCTTAATTTTGTCTAATAGCCTGAGCTGACAGATCACAAACCAAGCAAATAAGGCTGGTGAAAATGGGCAACCCTGTCGAGATGAAGAAGTCCATTTAAATAGCAAAGCAATCTGTCCATTTCTCACCACCCTAGCAATCACGTTCGTATATAAAGCCTTACCCAATGAAAATAAAAGGGTCGAATTTAAATTGCTCTAACACCTTAAATAAAAAATACCACTCAACCCTATCATAAACATTTTCTGCATCGAATGCAACCAGAATAGGATTGTTAGGTTGCTTTCGATATTCATTGACCAAAGTAATTATTCGAAATATATTGTTTGAATCATTTATATTCTTAATTAAACATGTTTGATCAATATGTACCAATTTAGGCAAATATTTATCAAATCTATTAACTAATACTTTCACTATAATTTTAAAATCCACATTTAATAAAAAAATAGGTCCATATGAAGATACTTTTAATGGACTGTATCTTTTTATGGAATAACAGTTATTAAAGCACGAGAACATGATTCTGGTAACTTCTGGTCTTGAGTAACTTGATTCAACACCTCTCCAAGTTTATTAGAAAAATCATCATATAAAAGTTTATAAAATTCCATAGGCAACCCATCATCTCCTGGGGACTTTCCTTTTGGCATTTCCTGAATAGGTTCGTTAATTTCAAAATCTGTAAATGGAGATTCCAATTCCTGAACATCAATTCCATCTAATACCGGTAACTTTAATTTAGATAAGTAAGAGTCAATAGAACCATTATCCTGTTTCCCCTCAGAAGTATATCTTTTTTTATAAAATGAACAAAACTGGTCATTAATTTCCTGAGGCTTATGTTATTATTGAATTCTTATTAACAGCATTAATTGTCCGAGACGCCTGTTCAGCTCTCAATTTCCAAGAGAGTACCTTATGAGCTCTTTCCTCAACTCATAATAACGTTGTTTAGTTCGTTTACTAAAGCCCTCAAATTGATAAGTTTCTAACGGATCATAACGCAATTTCAACCTTTAAAATGGAACATTTTATCTTCTGTTACCTCTTCTGAAAGTCCTTATCTAACTCAGCAATCTTATTTTCTAACTAAACTTTCTTCCATATGTTGTTTTTTAACTTTCGTAGAATAACTAATGATCTGCCCTCTCAAATAAAGCATCCCATATTACAAAATGACTATCCACATAATTAAAATTTTCAGTCACAAATAAAGAAATCTGCTATTTAAAATAAGTAACAAACTGAGGTTTCTTCAATAGCACTACATAATACCTCTATCTAAACGACAGACATACTAACTCCGAATTTTCACAACAAAAAAGTAATAGCGAATGATCAGATATAATTCTACTTTTATATTCTGCCCTTAATACTCTACCTTGTAAATGTGCTGGTACCAAAAATACATCAATTCTAGAAAACGAATCATGTCTCGAAGGTTAAAAAGCAAAATCTTTCTCTGTAGTGTTAACTTTTCTCCAAATATCCACCAAATTTAAATCTTTTATTAACGCATTAATTTGTGTTGCCATCTTTGATTTACTTAGACTTTTTTTTGATATTTGTCCAATAAAGAGTCGAGAACACAATTAAAAGCACCACAACTAAAACAGTTGCATTAGCTTGAGTAAACAATACAAAACGATTCTGAAATAAACCGCTCAATGATTCAACAAACTGCAGTCAGTTCTATTACTCAATGACATTTCTCGGACATCTTTGTTATCCTTTTTCAGAACTGTTTTATGTAACAATGATATTGCACATTTAATCAGTTCCACACCAATCTTATAATTCTTCCCATGTTCAGCGATCAGCAGAATAAAAATCATACTCACTTCCAAGGTACGATCCAGGGCTACAGTTTGTGCAGAAAATAATGAAGTGATTTTTTATCTATTTTCAAACTATTCTTCCATTGATTTAAAATACTCCAACTTAGGTTGTTCTGCAGTCAATGAAGAAATGTATATATAGTGTGTGCAATGACCAGGTCGATAGAGGGAAATCTTGTCAGTGTTAACAGTGATTTACAAAAAGATTTAAAAGGGTTGGAAGTCAATGACAGTCCACAGCATCTGAAAAGGGAGAAAAATTAACAGAAAAACAGAATTAAGATACACACCTTGCAGAAGTTAGAGCACAATCCGATGAGGAAATTGAGAAAGTAACAGTTGGATATTATATTAATGCGAGTATATTGATGAGAAAATGGAGGTGACGCTAGTTTTCTTCTCATGAAAATTGGAGAGTTGTTCATCAGTCTGTAATTCCTTAAGCCTATCAGGGTTAACCTTTAATCATTCCCCATAGCTTACATTTAGGTGGGCAGTTTGCGGTAAAGGAAGCTACCTATAAAATGATGAAAATATTTTATTGGTCTCATTTGAAAAATGTCGCTAAGGCATTTTGTAAGACCGGACAAACTTGTCAAGTTGTGGCAAAACCTAATCAGTGTCCATTAGTTGCTCCTTTAAACCCAATTCCTGTATTTGAGATTTTTATGTGAACATTATAGTAGACATAAATCGTGTCATTTAATTTGACTAAAAACTACAGATCATGTGTATTTCAACAGTTAGTTCAGAATTTGGGAGATAAACAAATTCCATCATCTGCATCTCACTCAGAATCTCAGGGAGCGTCGGAGAAGTTCCATTCATAATATGATAACTATGACGAAGGCCTATTGTTGTGAGAATGAAAATGTTTGTGATGGATCTGCTCATTAACTTTTGTTTGCCGTAAGGGAATTGGTACAAAATTCCTTAGATTTTAGGCCTTTTGAATTAGTATTTGGACATGACGTTAGGGGAACGTTAATATTCTTCAAAGAACACTGTTAAGGAGAATAGGCATTTGAAGTGTTAGACGATGTATCAGAATTCTGTGAGTATTGGAAAGAAAGAGTTTAAGATAGTTGAGAAAGATTTGAAAGTGGCTCAAAATAAAATTAAAATCTGGAATGTCAGAAAAGCGAGACAGAGAATTTTTAAACTGTGGGATAATGTCTTAATTCCAATCTCAACAAGTTATAATCCTCTGAGAGCAAATATTGCAGGATTTATGAAACAAAATCTACAGTAAATTAAATTAGTTACGTTAATAAAACTCCTGATGCGAGACGCCAAACACAGAATTGCTGCGATAGCATGATAAAACATTATTTTAAGAATGTGAACGTTATCCAGAAATAAACTTCACCAGAGGTCTTAATTGTAAATAAAACTGCAAATATTGAGGGTTATGAAACCATACAAGTTGACTCTTGCGAGACTCGTTTTAAAGAGAAATTGTTTGATGAACTTTTGAATGCCAATCTTACTTTTAATTTAGCTAAGAGTGAATTTTGTCATGTTCAGGTGATTTCAGTTGGTTATGTTGTTGGTCAAAGTAACCTGGAGCCTGTTCAAGTTAAAGTTCAGACCATATCTGAATTTCCTTGACCACAGGTAAGAAAGGTGACTTTTAGTAATAGCAGGGTATTATAGGAAGTTCTGTAAAAATCTTCGCTGACATTGCTATTCTCTTGACTAAACTTTTGAAGGAGAGTGAAAAGATTATTTGGAGAGCCATATGTCAGTAAGCATTTGACAAACTGGAAGATATATTACGTCACAAACATCTATTTAAATCACAATGATTTTTGGAAGAAAATAATGACTGTGGTGAGATTGAACATCCAGTGTTTAATTCAGTAAACATCAACTATTACATTACTATTGAGAAAGGGTTGTTATCCCATGCATCATTTTGAAGGATATGCTTGCATTGACATGCGACCAATAATTTTTTACACTGATCATGAACATTTGGTAGTTTTGAGTAAATTTAAAAATAAGAACAGTTGATTATTAAACTGGAGTTTAATTTTGCAAATATTGGACTTGGTTCGAGCTCACATTAGAGTCTTAACCAAGGTAATCGATGAATGCCGATGTACATGTAATAATTCCATGTAATGTCTGCAATAATTATTTATATTAAGTTGTTTAATAATGTGAAACCCATCAAAACAAATGGCAGAGTGTAATTTAAAAATGTGATCTTTTAAACAATCAAAAATTTCCTGTGTGAAATGATGTGTAATGGATTTGTGATAATATGAATATTTAAGTTACTGTTAAGCCAGATTTTCTATAGATAAGTTTTACGTAATGCAATGGATTTTGCAGGTGGTCACACACTACAATATAATACAGTCAGAAATGTTACCATCTTTCAGTGTCATGACGTCTGCAAGGCAAAGCTATGAACATCACATGGTTTACAAGAAGCTGGAGCTGGAAACGATTAAAGACTTCGGAAAAAGGTCACATTGTTCACAAGAATTGAGATTGATCTCATTGATGATGGATACCATATCACGTGATGTTACAGAACTAGATACTGAAGCAGAGAGACATTTTGAAACAGGTGACGACTGAAGAGACTGAAGAAACTCTGGACATCCTCTAAAACTAGGATACCCTGCAGAAAGAGATTGGGAAACTTTTTCTATATTGCATTATCCTTATTATAGGAGATACACAACAGAAATGGCTTTCAAATAATTAAGACAACTTCCAACTGCTCTTCTAATCAAAGTGTGGCAGCCGCATGTGCTCAGAAAATGTTCACTCTTGTTTAAGAAATAACTCGTTGTGAAGTTCACAACCTTGAGAAACAGCTAAAAATTTGGAAAAACTTTCGTAAAAAATAGATCCCTGAAATATATCACAACAAGAGACTTGTAAGTTTAAAGAGATCTGAAGTTACAATAATTAAATGTGTTTTATAATTACTTCTGAAGTACATTTTAAAAATATGCTGATGTTCCACAAGCAGTTTGAAACTGGACTTTCCAGACATATATTTAAACTGAATTAGTTTCGGACTTTAAAACACACACCCACACACACACACACACACACACACACACACACACTCACACACACACACACACACACACACACACACACACACACACACACACACACACAAACTCACACACCCACACTTCCACACACCCACACACTCAAGCACACACAGATAATCCATATACACACGCTCATCAACACCTGCACACCCACATGCATACTTACTCCCATACCCACTCTCTTTAACCCACACACACAAACACCCACACGCACATCCCAACACCCACACACACACCTACACCCACACACAGGCACCACAGCACACCCACAACCATACCCAGAACCACACCCACACACCCACCCATTTACATTTGTGGATAATGGGATTACATTTAGAGTTAAGTATAGAAATATGTAAGAAATGTTACACTATTCATATTTTAATTAAAACTAATATTTTGGAACAAGTTGTCCGCTTAAATTGCACAATCCTCATGGAACCTGTATTCCTGACTGCAGGTCCTTTTGCAGATTCCCTAACTAACCAGCGCCATTTTACTTCTACCATCAGCGAGTGGGCTCTGAAGAAGTCGCCACCAAGCAACGGCCAGGACACAGCAGCAAGAATGAACTTCCATGTGAGTTTATTGTAGCTCAAATTCAGGAGTACAGTCTAGGTTCTATATTCACGAATTGAACTGTTATTCACCGAAGTGCCTGCCGGACCTGTGCTGCTGTTACAGATGCCAAAGCCCGAACGAGGAAGAATAATACCATCGGCACCTGTGTTGACTAGAAATTTGCACTGGGAGCGTTTGTCCCAGACGTAGAGTTGGCTTCCACGGTGGATAAGCAATGTCAGCAAAGATTTTACAGAACTTCCTATCATACACGACTAAGGTTGTTGCTGACTAACATTCACATTCTTAAAGTAACGTTTAATCGTGCTATCACAGCAGCTCTGTTTTGCGTCTCGCATCAGGAGTTTTCATCACGTAACTAACTTAAATTACTTAAGATTTTATTTCATAAATCCTGAAATATTTGCTCTCAGATGATTAGTTGTTGAGATTAGAATTAACGCACTTTTCCCCAGTTTAAAAAAATACTCTGTCTCGCTTTTCTGTCATCCCAGATCTTAGCCACTTTCAAATCTTCCACAAATATATTAAACTCTTTTTTCACCAATGATCTCGAATTGTGAATCATAATCAAACACTTCAAAGCACATTCTTTTTAACACTGTTCTTTGAAGAATATTAAAGACCTCCTAACATCATGTCAAAATACTATTACAAAAAACCTAAAATCTAAGGATTCTTCTACCAGTTCCCTGACGGCAAACAAAAGTAAATGAGAACTTCCATCACAAACTCTTTCATTCTCACAACAATATGTCTTCATAATAGTTATCATAACGTGAATGGAACCTCTCCGACGCTCCATGAGATTCCGAGTGAGATGCAGATGATGGAATTTGTTTATATCCCAAATTATGAACTAATTGTTGAAATACACAGAATCACCATTTTTTAGTCAAATTCAATGACATGATTTATGTCCAGTATTATGTCAGCATAAAAATCTTCAAAACGGGAATCTGTTTTAAAGGAGCAACTAGTGGACCCTGATTAGGTTTTGCCACAACTTGACCAGTGTATCGGGTCTTACACAATGCCTCAGCAACTTTTCTCAAATTAGGCCAATAAAATAGATTCATCATTTTATAGGTAGTTTTCTTTACCCCAAACTGCCCAACTAAATGTGAGTTATGGGGAATGTTTAAAGGTTAACCCTGTTAGGCTTGAGGAATTACAATCTGATGAACAACTCTCCATATTTTATTAGCAGGAAACTCACAACACCTCAATATTCTCATCATTAACCCGCATTAATATAATATCCAACTGGCACTAACTTTATGTCCTCATCAGAGAGTGCTCTAACTTCAGCAATATTTGTATCTTCATTCTGCCTTTCTGTTAATTTTGCTCCTCTTTCAGATGTTGTTCACTGTCACTGACTTCCAACCATTTTAAATCATTTTGTAAATCATTGCGTACACTGACAAGATTTCCCTCTATCGCACTTAATGCTGCACACGCTATATATACATTTCTTCAATGACTGCAGAACATCCTTAACATGTCAATCCGAAATTGAAATAATTTAAATCACTGAAAGAATAATTGAAAATAGATGAAAAATCACTTCATTGTTCACTGCGCAAACTAAAGCCCTGAAAGTGAGTATGAAATTTCTCTGCTGATAGCAAAACATGGGAGAATCATAAGATTGGGGAGGAACTGATTAAATGATCAATATAATTGTTTAATTAAGCAGTTCTGCAAAAGGATGACAAAGACGTCCTAGCAATGTCATTAAGTAATAGTACTACCTTCAGCAATATAGATGACATGGCGCAAGATGTTGAAAAATAGTTTATTAATTAGATTAAATCACGTAAGTTCGGAATGCAACTGGATGAATGGAAGTGTCTTCCTTTGGATAGAAGATCGCAACACATGGCGATCCACATGGATCTGTGTTCGATCGTCCATATTTGTGACAGCGATAACAATGGATCTGGATGGAAATGTCGCTGGGTGTTTCCGTCCATTCGTGGGTGACACTGAGAAAGGAGGAGCAGTGGACAGTGTAAAAAGCCAACAAATAACAGAAAATAACATGATTCAGTTTCAGACATGGACGCAAAATGATAGATAGAGGTTGATCCAGACAAATAAGTGGTCAAATAAATGTGCACAGTCGAGAGCAAATGTTTTCAAACATATTCTCTCTCGCTCTTCTCAGTGCTCCACTGGAAAATCTCTGATCATTATCCTACATTTTCCATCTCTTTTCTGTTCTTAATATGTATCACAGAGGAAGATTTTTTATGTTGAAAAGTCTGATCATGGTACGAACATAATTGGTATGGAATGGCGGAATAAAATTTCAATTGACATTTTGGACATTAACTAGAACATAATTGGAAACAACTCGTTGAGTTATAGCATCAAAACAGCGATACGTATTATTTGGAAACTAAGTTATATCTTTAACAATAGTCAAAGTTATTAACAGTGGGTCTGGACACAATCGTGTTCATATTGGAGAATATCTTGATTTTGACATCGGAAAAATACAATATACATCTTCATGCTGTTCTCACAATCTTCTCCCATGATGCGATTCAATTTTCTGTCACAGATTAATTGTCCTTCTTCATAAATACCGTATTCGTGTTTGCAGAAATAGGTGGGCAGAGGTTAATGCGCCCTTGCGGTCATGATTTTCATTGAACCATAGAACACTGCAGCGCAGAAAACATGCCATTCAGCCCTTCTAGTCTCTGCAGATAACATCATGCTTCTCCTCCCACTGACCTGCTCCGTTCCATCACAATTCATACCGATCTCATCCAATGTAAGAATGTAAGAGTGATTCCCCATCTGTAGCGTCAGTAGCAACATGCTCCACGCGACCACGATTCTATGAGTGAAAATGTTCACCGTTATGTTCCCCATAAACTTTCCTGTTTCACCCTAAATCCATGTCCTATGGTATGTTTCTCTGCTAATCTAATTGGAGAACGACTACATATATTTATTCTGTCTAGATATCTCATAAATTTGTAAACCTCTATCTCATCTCCCCTAATTCTTCTACACTCTAAGGAATAAAGTCCTAACCTGTTTAACTTTTATCATTAACTCAAATCCTGAAACCCAGCAACATCCATGTAAATCTTCTATGAACTCTTTCAATCTTATTGATATCCTTCCTCACATTTCGCGAACACGACTGCATATAAGACTCCAAACTTTACCCCACTAATGTCTCATATAACCTCACCATAACATTCCACCTCCTGTACCCAATACTTTGATTTATGGAGGCCAAGGTGCCAAAGAGTTTTTTCTCCACCCTGTCTACCTGTATCACCACTTTCGGGAAACAATTAATCTAAATTTTCGGATTTTATGTTCCTCCGCACTACTTCGTGCCCGACCATTTACAACGTATCTCCTACCTTGGTATTCCTTTCCAACATGCAACACCTCACAACTGTCTGTAATAAGTTGCATCTGCCAGTTGGTCAAGATCACTCCGAATGATTTAAAAGCCTTCCTCACTGACCACAACACATCCAATCTTAGTGTCATCAGCAAACTTGCTGGTCCAATTTATCACGTTATCCTGAAGATCATCGATAGAGACAGCAAACAAGAATAGTAGCAGCGCTGATCCATGAGGATCACCACTAATTGCAGGCCTCCAGTCTGAGAAGCCATTATCTACCTTCCAATTTCGAATCCTGTTTACAATCTTTCAATGGATGCCTTCTATCTGAACCTCCCGCGTGTTATCTTGTCAAACGACTTATTAGAATCAGTGAAAACAACATCCACAGCCTTTATTTCGTCTACATTCTTGGTAACCTCCTCTAAGACCTCGATAAGATTCATAAAACACAATCTACCAAGCATAACCCCATGCTGACAATAATGCCTTGGCTGTCCCATCGTACATATCCGATCTCTGAAAATAGCCTCCAATAATAAGCCTACTCTGATATCAGGCTCACCATCCTGTAATTCCCTAGTTTCCAAGTTGACATTTAGAGTCTTTGGTAAAATATAGTGCAGCATGAATTACCCTCCAATCCACTTGCAACTCAACCAGGCCTCATGCAATTTCTGCATTCGTCTCTCAAGATCCGAGGGCATATCATGCCAGGCTCTCGGTATTTTTCTACCGTTATTTTCTGTAAGACAGCAAACACCTCCTCCTCTTTAATCTCTATTTTCTCCCTGCCACTACGTCTTGTTCCCCTTCCTTCCTTATATATCATGCGAACATTATGAGTAAATACTGATGCAAAAATCATAGTTAAGATCACCCCATCTTGTAAAGGTCGACCCATAGACAACCATCCTATTCTTTTAAGGGTCAATTTTGTCCCTCATCATCCTTTCACTCATAATATTCTTGTGAAATCCCTTCGAGTTTACCTTCACGTTATCTCCCGAAGATACCTTATGTCTTCTTTTTGCCGTCCTAATGTTCTTCTTAAATATTTCCTTACATTTTCTATGCTCTTCTAGTACCTAATTTGCTCATTATTGCCTGTACCTGTTATAGGCCGTCTTAACCAGATCGCCATATCTCTCCAAATCTATGAGAAATAAAGTATGCGAATATATACTTTGGCGTTAACTCCTGGATCCCCATTGGAACAGGGATTTAACTAAGTTTATAGCCGAAATAATTCCGATGACCATTCATACATCCCAGATCTCCAGCAGTGGGTTTTAGCGGGGTACCATACCATCTCCTTCCTGAAACAATACCCGCCTCATTACAATCGATATTAACGTCCCTGGCATAGTCTTAAGTCACACGAGAGAAGGGAAATCATGATTTCTACGAGTTGTCAGGAGTAGAAGTGCAGTCGGCAGAACCGAATGTGACATTAAATGCAATTGGGTAGATGCTATTTCTTAACATTATAAATCCAGGAAACATTGCTATTAGTTCGGGTGGAGTCATCAATTAAAGAAGCAAATTTCCCAGCAAAGGAACTACGGAACTAAGAGATGTAAAATAACTATTAACGTCTTTCCAGCAAAGTGTGGACGCTTTGGGTTATAATCACCAAATACCACCCATTCCCTTTAGGTCGAATAATACCTGAAGCTGTAGAATTCATACACTGTGAAAGTAAATGAGGGTGATGAATTAAATCGAAATAATGCTGCGTGTTTCAATTTTTAATTCTTAATTAAGAGGAATCTGTGGAATAAACTTAACAAAGAAGAATTGACACTCCTATAAACATCGTATGGCACCGATCTGTGAAAGGTTGGTAGAGATAACAGGTTTGACATTGGCACGAACATAATTGGTAAACAGCCCGTTTTAAGACAGCACCTCATGAGCGACAATAAGGGAGTCTTGGTCATTAACATTGGTGATTGACACATCCTATTAGACATATTAGATAAAACTATGATCATAATATATAAAAAATATTATATTCCACCATTTTATTCTATTTCATTTAATAGCTTTTTAGCACATCTCCATAAATATACATGCTGAAAGATGAGATTTCAGTCAGTAATTATGGAGACTGCCGCCAACTACCAATGATGCACCATGCGAAATAAAGGCTGTAGAAAAACGATACTCCAGCCTCCCATCGGTAAACTTCGTTGCTAATCACCAACTTCCCCGTCTCCTCTTTTTTGCAGTCACTTTTCTCTTTCTCGCTCTCTCTCAATCTCTCTCTCCCTCAGAGAGTATGAACCGCTCGAAGTCATTGCTGCTGCCTTGAAAACATTTAATTTGTCTCTTCACCCCTCTTAGAAGCATATATTGTATTCAGCTGCATCATAACACCTTTGTTGCCGAACGGTTTACTTGTATTATGCAATGCTTTAATAATCAGTCATTATATTTGTAAATAAATTGGGTGGGTTGCAGAGAGATTCGTATGTGGAAAATCGGAGGAAGTCAATGGTTTTATTGATCGCTATGTCCATCAACTTTATTTTGTTGTGGATTCCTTTTTCCATATATCACTTGAAATGGCCAGTTTAAAATTATTTTTACCTTGACAAATACTTGAATACACCGACATATTTCCTGCAGCAATGTGGATTCATGTTGCAATTTCTCAGTACCTGTACCAACATGTGTATTTATACATTGTCACAGGGGGTATATATTAGGCAGCTGGAGAATGAGGTAAAATTTTTCTTTACATTAAATGGATATCTTTGACATTAAATGCACTTGCTATTACAACCACTATTGAGAATTTACAATTAAATGGTCTAAAATCTCCGTGAGTTTTGCAGATATCATTAAATAATGCACCAACTTGTGTGAGCATCTGTGTAGCTATTTCCATTGATGACAGAGCATTATTTGAGTGTGGAAAACAGTCCAACAATTCAACTCCGGAGATATACCTCTTTTGCTGGCAGAATTATATTCGAGTTTTGAAAATACTGGTGCAATCCGTCAAGAGATCCGAAAGGACTAGCCGTGAGTATGATATTTGGGGATTCGTATTCTAAATCACTGCGTTATTGAAATCATCTACAAACATCCCAGTGATGAAGATGGGACTAAGATGACTGTTAACGGTATGTCGGGCAGCGGGTCCCCATGTATCCGCCGTGTCTCTATAGAGTAGACACGGGGGATATGCCCACACCCTCATGCTTTAGTAGGGTTCAGGGGCTTCCAGGCCTGCATGCCACTATTATCTATAAGAGCCTTTTTAACCATTTGTTATATCTCATCATGGATAACTAGAGCAAGAGAAGCTGGCTCGATAGGAGCAGCAGATGGAGGAAAAGGCACAGTTGGGCCAGGAGGACTCAACCTCCTGGTTGGGCTAAAGTTGATTTGGCTCCCGTTAACCATCTCAATAATTTTCCCATGATCGGGGGTTCTGGGAAAATATTTTACAATTTTTTCTAAAATATGCCACTAACAACATGAAGAACATTTGCTCGTCGTCTCCCCTGACGATTGTCATTCACTGAACAATGTCTGATGGAGGAACAAATAGTTCTTGGTGTTTGTTCAATGAGACGAGCCTGATGCGATGAACGGCAGGTTCACGCCAATGGTCTCGGTGGACTCTCCCTTTCTTCCATCAGGCGTGTTGATACAATCCCCTTTAAACCTGCTCATTTGAACCTTCTGTACATTGATCGTTATCTCGCATGGGAAATGGGATATGCTGCCATTTAGTACATAGCGTCAAGTTACTTCCCACTGCTGGCAGTGGTGGGGATTCCTGGTACGTTAGGGGAACTTGCTACTCTCTGTCTTGTCCATCTTTCTGATTGTTCTGCCGCACTGCAGAAGATAGTTTTGATAGCCCTTACCGAAGCTAAGGCTCGGGATAAATCATTTTCAGAACGCTCAAGCTTCGACCAACCCATATTTACTTTTTTGTTCTCTATTTAAACTTCTGCTGACGGTTCATTAATTCATGTCAGCAGCAAGGTCCGTGCCAAAACTGATCCAGTTCCAGCTTATTCTTTGCTCCGGTTGACAACGCAAGGCTTAGAAATATGAATCCAGTTATTCGATTCTATGGACGAAACCTTGAAATATTACAGCTGTGAATTACACCACAGCTCTCCCTTTACGTTTTCGAATTGATCGCCGACATGGCAAATGCTACAACTCCCTCACGTCCCCATAATTGTTTTGAATAAGTATGAGAATATCCCACTCGCATTCCCTTCCGTGTGCTCTTGCCAACTTGATATTTATATTTAAGATTCCATATGGTGAAGGCTCTATTTCTGAAGAAACAAAGGATTTCTGACCCCACATTCTACCCACTATCAATGCACCCAGCATTTTCAGACCCCAAGGGAGGAATAACTCTGAGGTGAGTATCTGCTCGCCGGTAAATCTGCGGACCTCAGAGTCCCGCTCTAAACAGCTGGAACATGTGATGCACCCTACGCTTCGGCTCGCCGTCCTTGCCAACTCGATGGGACAAAGGAGCCCGAGGCAGCTGACTTTACATGCAATAAATGTTATCCAACCAGTCACACAAAGAATGGGTTGAGACATAGTACATGATGGGGCAAGTGTACCAAGTAAAACAAGTCAGGATGACATGTATTGAACAATCTTTTTTTCTCTTCCTTTCAGCTAATTTAGTTGTGATTGTGATTCTCTCACGTGGAAAATGTGGACTGTCCAAATGCACAGCTCGTTACTTGGCTGGAATGGCAATGGTAGATTTAATAAGCGTTGTGTCTGGCGTTCTGTTTGATCAAATAAATAATATCCATCATTATTCCCCTTATTTGTTTATAACTCCGATATGCGCTCTCAACATTGTGGTGAGGCTTTCAGTCATGGATTCTTCAGTTCGGCTGACGGTGACTTTTACTTTCGATCGCTCTATTGCCATTTGTAGTCAAAAGCTGAGGGAACGTTATTGCACCGAGAGAACGGCGGCTGTGCTGACACTAATGGTGCCGTTAGTAACCTGTGCCAGGTATGTTCCCTGCTACTTTGCCGTGAAACCGCTCTATGTTATTGACCACGTTCCATGGTACTGGATTGAAAACACTGAATTTGTCGTTACACCTCAATTCCGGGCATACTATGTGTTCAACAGCATCATGACACCTTTGTTGCCTTTCTGCTTAATTATATTATTCAATATAAGTCATATTATATTTAAGTCAATATTAGTCATATTATATTTGTAAATAAATTGCGTCGTAGTCTCTGAAAAAATAGTGGGGTGCAGAGAGATTCGGAGGTGCAAAATCGGAGGAAGTCAATGTTTTTATTGTTCGCTCTGTCCATCAACTTTATTTTGTTGTGGATTCCTTTTACCATATGTTTCATGAAATGGCCAACACAAAATTATTTTTACCTGGACAAATACTTGAATACTCCGTCATATGTCCTGCAGCAATGTGGATTCATGTTGCAATTTCTCACTACCTGTACCAACAGGTGCAAAGCAGCTGAAGAATGGGGTAAAATATTTCTTTACATTAAATGGATATCTTTGTCATTAAATGCACTTGCTATTACAACCACTGTTTGGAATTTAGAAATAAATGGTCGGAAATTTTCGTGCGTTTTGTAGATATAATTAAAGGACGCATCAACGTCATTGAGAATTAGTTGCCTCTATTTCCGTTGATGACAGTACATTATTTGAACGTGGAAACCAGTCCAAAAATTCTATACCGGTGATATACTTGTTTTGTCGGAAGAATTACATTCGAGGTTTTAAAATGCTGCTTCCTATTGCATGGTAACCAGATTAGCATTCAGTGTTCCAGCTAACTAATAATTTGTACCATCACTTCCCTGATCTTGCATTTTATGCCCAAATTAATGAAGGCAATACGGGCAGGAGCAATTAATGAAGGCAATACGGGCAGGAGCAAGGGGGAGACGGCGGACCCAGTCCGGGCACAGGGAGAGCAGCAGCGGCCCCGGCCCCGGTCCGGGCGAAGGGTAGACGGCGGCGGCCCCGATCCGGGCAGGAGCAAGGGGGAGACGGCGGCCCCGGCCTCGGTCGAGTGAGGCAGGCGGAGGCCCCGGTCCGGGCAGGGAGTGGGAGGCGGTGGCCCCAGTCCAGGCACAGGGTGAACTGCGGCGGCCTCGGCCCCGGTCCGGGCAGTATGGACCGACCTAGGAGGGGAGGCAGGCCCCTCCAGCCCGGGTAAGAAACCTGCATAGGAGAAGGCCACTCCGATATAAAACCTACGACCCAAGGACCTCGCTGCCACGTCCCAGCTTGCTTGGCCACGGCACACGAACCATGGGTGTAAAGGGTGGGGCCAGTACTGCGCGCACTGCACTCCACCTAAAAGCTCCTTTGCGCAGGCCCGAGGACAGGTCCACGTCCTCCCCCTCAACGTCCTCCCCCTCCACGGCCTCCCCCTCCACGTCCTCCCCCTCCACGTCCTCCCCCTCCACGTCCTCCCCCTCAAAAGATGCTCACAAACTCAAGCTAGCATGCTGGAACATCAGAACCATGCTAGACAAGACTGACAGCCACCGACCTGAACGTCGGTCTGCCCTCATTGCACATGAACTCCTCATACTTGACATCGACATAGCCGCTCTCAGTGAAGTCCGCCTGGCAGATGTAGGCAGCCTCCAAGAACGCGGCGCGGGCTACACACTCTACTGGTCTGGCAAGCCTTCGGATGAACGACGCCTATCTGGTGTAGGCTTCATGGTCAAGAGCTTCATTGCCTCCAAACTCGAAAACCTTCCGACAGGCCTCTCGGACCGAATCATGTCCATGCGACTCCCACTTCAAAACAAGCGTCACATCACCCTCATCAGTGTCTATGCTCCAACCCTCCAGGCGGAACCAGCAGAAAAGAACAAGTTCTACACCGACCTGCGCAACCTCATCCAACGTACCCCTACAGCCGACAAGGTTGTCATCCTGGGCGACTTCAACGCTCGTGTCGGCAAAGACTCAGAAACCTGGCCAGGAATCCTGGGCAAGCATGGCGTCGGCAAGTGCAACGACAATGGGCGCCTCCTGTTGGAGCTCTGCGCTGAACAGCGGCTTGTCATTACAAACACCCTTTTTCAGCAGAGGGACAGCCTTAAGACCACCTGGATGCATCCCCGATCCAAACACTGGCACCTCCTGGACTACATCCTGGTGCGAGAAAGTGACAAACAAGATGTGCTCCACACCAGGGTCATGCCTAGCGCGGAATGCCACACTGACCACCGGCTGGTTCGCTGCAAGCTCAACCTTCACTTCAAGCCAAAGCCCAGGAACAATAAAGCCCCCAGAAAGAGGTTCAATGTTGGAAAACTGCAGTCAGACGAAGCGAGAGGAAACTTCCAGGCAAACCTCAAAGCAAAGCTCGACGTTGCAACCCGCCTCACGGACCCGTCCCCTGAAACCCTCTGGGATCAGTTGAAGGCTACCATTCTGCAATCCACTGAAGAGGTACTGGGCTTCTCCTCCAGGAAAAACAAGGACTGGTTTGACGAAAACAGCCAGGAAATCCAGGAGCTGCTGGCAAAGAAGCGAACTGCCCACCAGGCTCACCTTACAAAGCCGTCCTGTCCAGAGAAGAAACAAGCCTTCCGTCGCGCATGCAGCCATCTTCAGCGCAAACTCCGGGAGATCCAAAATGAGTGGTGGACTAGCCTCGCCAAACGAACACAGCTCAGCGCGGACATTGGCGACTTCAGGGGTTTCTACGAGGCTCTAAAGGCTGTGTACGGCCCCTCACCCCAAGTCCAAAGCCCGCTGCGCAGCTCAGACGGCAAAGTCCTCCTCAGCGACAAGATCTCCATCCTCAACCGATGGTCAGAACACTTCCAATCTCTTTTCAGTACCAACCGCTCAGTCCAAGATTCCGCCCTGCTCCAGCTCCCTCAACAGCCCCTAAGGCTAGAGCTGGATGAGGTTCCCACCCTGGATGAGACATATAAGGCAATCGAACAACTGAAAAGTGGCAAAGCAGCAGGTATGGATGGAATCCCCCCAGAAGTCTGGAAGGCTGGCGGCAAAACTCTGCATGCCAAACTGCATGAGTTTTTCAAGCTTTGTTGGGACCAAGGTAAACTGCCTCAGGATCTTCGTGATGCCACCATCATCACCCTGTACAAAAACAAAGGCGAGAAATCAGACTGCTCAAACTACAGGGGAATCACGTTGCTCTCCATTGCAGGCAAAATCTTCGCTAGGATTCTACTAAATAGAATAATACCTAGTGTCGCTGAGAATATTCTCCCAGAATCACAGTGCGGCTTTCGCGCAAACAGAGGAACCACTGACATGGTCTTTGCCCTCAGACAGCTCCAAGAAAAGTGCAGAGAACAAAACAAAGGACTCTACATCACCTTTGTTGACCTCACCAAAGCCTTCGACACCGTGAGCAGGAAAGGGCTTTGGCAAATACTAGAGCGCATCGGATGTCCCCCAAAGTTCCTCAACATGATTATCCAACTGCACGAAAACCAACAAGGTCGGGTCAGATACAGCAATGAGCTCTCTGAACCCTTCTCCATTAACAATGGCGTGAAGCAAGGCTGTGTTCTCGCACCAACCCTCTTTTCAATCTTCTTCAGCATGATGCTGAACCAAGCCATGAAAGACCCCAACAATGAAGACGCTGTTTACATCCGGTACCGCACGGATGGCAGTCTCTTCAATCTGAGGCGCCTGCAAGCTCACACCAAGACACAAGAGAAACTTGTCCGTGAACTACTCTTTGCAGATGATGCCGCTTTAGTTGCCCATTCAGAGCCAGCTCTTCAACGCTTGACGTCCTGCTTTGCGGAAACTGCCAAAATGTTTGGCCTGGAAGTCAGCCTGAAGAAAACTGAGGTCCTCCATCAGCCAGCTCCCCACCATGACTACCAGCCCCCCCACATCTCCATCGGGCACACAAAACTCAAAACGGTCAACCAGTTTACCTATCTCGGCTGCACCATTTCATCAGATGCAAGGATCGACAATGAGATAGACAACAGACTCGCCAAGGCAAATAACGCCTTTGGAAGACTACACAAAAGAGTCTGGAAAAACAACCAACTGAAAAACCTCACAAAGATAAGCGTATACAGAGCCGTTGTCATACCCACACTCCTGTTCGGCTCCGAATCATGGGTCCTCTACCGGCACCACCTACGGCTCCTAGAACGCTTCCACCAGCGTTGTCTCCGCTCCATCCTCAACATCCATTGGAGCGCTCACACCCCTAACGTCGAGGTACTCGAGATGGCAGAGGTCGACAGCATCGAGTCCACGCTGCTGAAGATCCAGCTGCGCTGGATGGGTCACGTCTCCAGAATGGAGGACCATCGCCTTCCCAAGATCGTATTATATGGCGAGCTCTCCACTGGCCACCGTGACAGAGGTGCACCAAAGAAAAGGTACAAGGACTGCCTAAAGAAATCTCTTGGTGCCTGCCACATTGACCACCGCCAGTGGGCTGATAACGCCTCAAACCGTGCATCTTGGCGCCTCACAGTTTGGCGGGCAGCAGCCTCCTTTGAAGAAGACCGCAGAGCCCACCTCACTGACAAAAGGCAAAGGAGGAAAAACCCAACACCCAACCCCAACCAACCAATTTTCCCTTGCAACCGCTGCAATCGTGTCTGCCTGTCCCGCATCGGACTGGTCAGCCACAAACGAGCCTGCAGCTGACGTGGACTTTTTTACCCCCTCCATAAATCTTCGTCCGCGAAGCCAAGCCAAAGAAGACAATCCCTCAAGTGAACCAAAGGATGTAGACATGGATATGATATTAGGGGATTCATATTCTAAACCACTATTTTATTGCTATCTTTGAAATACGAGGATGCGCACGTACATTAGGAGACTTAACTTGGAACATAAAAGCTCCTGTTAAAGAAAGTGATTTGGACGTACCGGAATTTCATTTTAAAATGTTCAACAATGTGAACATATTTACTCATTCCAGACACCCCCCCTCTCTTTATCTGCGTGGAATAAAACTACATGTGCTGAAGAAGAAGGAATTATAAACTGCTGGAGCTCTGCGACCAGTCGAGCACCATCATGCAAGAAAACACTTCCTCCGCGGTTTGGATAGGTCCCCTTACCATTTTCAGGTGGCCACAACACCCAACTGTAAAACTGCGATGCAGCCTATTGTACTCCTATGAGGCTGTCGGATGGCACTTGAAAATGAAGAACCGGTCATGAGGTCGACCTAACTCTTCTCCTGTTGATATAATATCCTGCTCCGAGAATCCCCCGTTGCACCTGAAAGCATTTATATTTGATGTATGTAGCACAATACAAGCTTTGTTTGGACAGTCCAAGCGTACCTGGGCATAGAGTCAGATCAGGTGCTATGCCAATGCTGTCTTAGGCCTCGTTATACTTAGGACAGATTCAGATAGGGTATAAAAACAACTTTCATATACAGATGTTGTGCGTTGCATTTATTTAGATCGGGAACATGTTGATGCACATGTATCTAAGGCAATAGTACAGTGAACCTACTTAACCATAACATTCATTGTCTTCAAGAATATTCAAAGCAGCAGAAATATATCTTAAATGTTGCAACATAGTGGTGCATTCTGATACATTTGTGGGGAGTATGCATTCAGGGTCAAAGATGCAACATGACTGCACGTATGAAGAAAGCCTATGCACTCACGTTCACTTGTACCAAAATGATTGAACTGTATCACAAAGGAAAAGAGAATGTAAAAAAGTTCAAACACATAATCCACATCTAAAACACAACTCCTAATTACTAAATCCATATTTTCTCAATTTCTCAGGGGTTAAATATAACTGATGAAAAAACATATAATTAATCATCCTGTATCTTACATTAAACAATTTATTCACACCCTCAAAGCACTTTATTTCCCACTCAGCCTGATCAATATCAAAGTTCAATCATTTTCCCATTTACTCCTGGATTTATCTAAATTGATTTTATCCATAGTATTTTGTAACAACACCTACATTTCTCAAATAGAACCCTTAACTTCAAAATGAGAAATTATAAACTCAAATTTCGTTCACTTGGGAATTTTCATTTCTCTTGAAAAATTTTCTTTCACTAATGCTCTAATTTGATAATAAACAAACAAAGAATTCCCTTAAATTTATAATTTCTCTCTAAGTAGGTTAAATGATAAAATTTATCCTCTTCAAAACAATCGTGCAATAACTTTATTCCTTTAAACTGTCAATTACTTAAAAAAATTATTCTTCCATGAAAAAGACCTGATTTCATCTGTACTTTTAAAAGGAGGTTTCTTCTGTGTTTGTGCTTTCGACTTCTTTGTATTAGCAGCCATTGTAGTCTTTTAACATTCAGACAACTTCGAAGCAAACATTCCTGAATTTATTAAGCGTTTTAATTCGGGTACTTATGAGTCCAACTGGAGGATGGTGGATTTACACTTCTTCTTGCTTCGCCTTCAAGCCACACCCCCACATCAAACATTTCTGATGCGTGTCCTTACTGCATCGTCAATGGAAATTTAACCTTCCGTCATTTGTACCATTTCATCATTACAGCCTTTGTGGAAAATAGTCAGCACCCGCCCCATTGTGAGAATGCTAAACTGTGCCTCTCTCAATCGCTCCTTTACCAGAGAACTCTCCTATTATCTGCGTTATTTCTGCCTGTGCTTCCAGGCGATTCCATGGCCTTTTGTAGATTATGTAACCGAGATCAGATGGATTTTATTTGCCATCCCTGCGTCCCTTGTACAGTGACATGGACAGACGGAGCTGTTTTTAATCGTGATGTCTGGGCAATGATAAGCACATCTCGATGCAGGCAGGCAATTGCCCGATATAAAAAAAAATAGGATACAGATAAGATCAGGTAATATTGTTATGTCAGGATTTTGTTTTAATTATCTTTAACATGAAAACAGAATCACACTTCAACTTAACACAATTGACTTAACTAACCTAACTTAACCCTTTCTAATTCTAAGCGCACATGTGTGTAATGTGTGTGTTAGTTCAGAAAAGTTCTTTGATTCATGGTCCATTCTCGCTTCTCTTTCCTCCATATTCATTGGTTGAGGGCAATTCTTATCATTTGCAAAGTGTTTAATATTTATACCGTTCACCAGGCATTGATGTTTCAAAGGTAAATGGTTACTGCCCAGGAAGGTTCTTGTCGATTTTCGGAGAGAGAGTTGTTGTTCCAGGACATCTAAAAATGATTTACGTCCATCAGCCACTTCAGTGTCTTGCTGACGGAATTTACCCCTTCAGGGTTTGCAGATAATAACCTATTTCTTTCAGCTCTCTCTCTCTCTCTCTCTCTCTCTCTCTCTCTCTCTCAGAGAGTATGAAACGCTCTGTCATTAACCAAATGCCATGCTACTGCATTGAAAAAACAGAATTTTTCTCTTCATCCCTCTTCGAAGCATATATTGTGTTCAGCTGCATCACAACACCTTTGTTCCTAATTAGTTTAATTCTATTATTTAATGCTTTAACAATCAGTCATATTATAATTGTAAAAAAATTGCGTCGTGGGACACTCCAAAATGAAAGTGGGTTGCAGTGAGATGCGGACGAAGTCATTTAGTTAATTTTTCGCTCTATCCATCAAACTTATTTTATTGTGGATTCCTTTTACCATATATCTCTTTACATGGCCAGTTGTCAATTATTTTTAAACGGAGAAATACTTGAATACTCCGAGATATGTCTTGCAGCATTGTGGATTCATGTTGCAATTCCTCAGTACTTCGACCAACACGTGCGTTTGTACATTCTAACAGAGGGCATTCAGGAGGCATCTGCAGAATGGGGTAAATCATTTCTTTACAGTTATTGGATATATTTGTCAATCAATGCACTTGCTATTACAACCACTGTTGAGAATGTCTACATAAATGGTCTAAAATCTCCGTGCGTTTTGTAGATATCATTAATGGATGCACCAAGAGGAGTGAGCACCTGTGCCTCTATTTCCATTGATGACAGATCATTATTTGGGTGTGGAAACCAGTTCAACAAATCAACTCTGGTGATATAAATTTTTTTTGGCAGAATTATATTTGTGTTTGTAAATTGCTGCTGCAATCCGTCAAGAGAACCTAAAGGATAGATGTCATTATGGTATTAGGGGATTCACATTCTAAATCAGTGGGTTTTTTAAATCTTTTAAATACGAGGATGCGCACTTTCCTTTTGAAACTTAACTTGGAATGTACATGGCAGTAAAGAAAATGTTGTGGAGAAGGAAATTAGCTTGGATAGCATTGCCCAAATATGCTTTAGGGAGACGTCAACTGCCTCAATTTCAGAATTTCTCTGAGACGACACAATTAAAATTTGTCAATAGGATGTTAGATGTTACACAACCTCTTGTTTGGGCCAAAGTTGAATTGGCTCGCCCTAACAATCTCAACAATCTTCCCATGTGTGTCCCCTCTTGATCGGGGATTCCGGGAAAATATTCAGAATCATTTTTCAAAAAGATGTTGTAAATAACATGAACAACATTTGCTCGTCGTCTTCCCAGACGATTGACATTCATAAAACCTTGTCCAATGGAGGAACAAATACTTCAGCATGTTTGTTCAATGAGACGAGCCTGATGCGAAAAACGGCAGGATCACACTAATGCTCTCGGTGGACTCTGCTTTTCTTCTATATGAGGGCGTTGATACAATCCTCATTCAACCTGCTCGTTTGAACCTTCTTTACATTGATCATTATCTCGAGGTTTAATGGGGTATGCCGCTATTTACTACATTACATCCATTTATTTCCCACTGCTGGCAGTGGTTGGGATTCCTGGTACGTAACTGGACCTTGCAACTCTCCTTCATGTCCATCTTCCTGATTGTGCTGGCGGACTGCAGAAAATAGTTTTGATAGACCTTACAGAAGATATGTCTCGGGATCAAATATTTTCAGAATGCTCAAGCTTCGACCTTTTCATATTTTATTTTTTGTTCTCTGTTTAACCTTCTGCAGACTCTTTATTCATTCATTTCAGCAAAACAGGTTCCGTTCTAAAACTGATCCTGTTCCAGCATTTCCTTTGCTCCGGTTTACAACGCAAGACTGAAAAATATGGGTGCATGTATTCGAGTCCATCGAAAAAAACTTAACATTTTACAGCTGTGTTTTTGAAAACAGTTCTTCATTTACGTTTCCAGTTTATCTCCCACGTGGCAAATTTAACCCCTCCCTCACGTCCCCATAATTGAGCTGAAGAATAACGAGAATAGCTCACTCGCATTCCGTTCAGTGTGCTCTTGCCAGCTTGATATTTATATTTAAGATTCCATGTGGCGAAGGCATAAACACAAGTTTACTGGCCTCACTTTCTACCCATTGTCAATGCATCCAGCATTTTCAGATAACAACGGAGGACTAACTCTGAGGTGAGTATCTGCTCGCGGTTAAAACTGTGGACCTCAGAGGCCCGCTTAACGCTGCTGGAACATGTGGCACAATCCCTGCTCCGGTTCCCCGTTCGCGTCACATCGAGGGGACAAACGGAATTACAGGAAGCTGACTTTACACTCAATGATTGCCAGACAACCTGCCGGACAAAGAATGGGTTGATACAGGGTACTTTATGGGCTCGATGCACCAAGTCAAACAGGTCAGGTTTACATCAATTGAACTATCTTTTTTTTTCTCCTCGTTCCAGGAAATTTAATTGTTATTGTGATTCCTTCACGTGGAAAATATGCATTGTCCAAATGCATAGCTCGTTACTTGGCTGGACGGCAATTGCAGATTTAATAAGCGTTGTATCTGGCGTTCTGTTGGATCAAATAAATAATATATATAATTATTCCCGTTATTTGCTTATAACTCCGATATGCACTCTCAACCTTGTCGTGAGGCTTTCGGCCATGGATGCTTCAGTGTGGCTGACGGTGGATTTTACGTTCGATCGCTCTATCGCTATTTCTAGTTAAAAGCTGAAGGAACGTTATTGCACCGAGAGAACGGAGGCTGTGCCGACAGAAATCTGTGCCAGGTTTGTTCCCTGCTACTTTGCCGTGAAACCGCTGTACATTATTGACCGCGTTCCATGGTACTGCATTGGAAACACTGCATTTGTCACTTCACCCGTATTCCAGGCATACCGGGTGTTCAACAGCATCATGACACCTTTGTTGCCTTTCTGTTTAATTGTATTATTCAATCGTTTCATAATCAGTCATATTATATTTTGCAGAGAGATTCGGAGGTGGAAAACCGGTGGAAGTCATTGTTTTTATTATTCGCTCTGTCAATAAACTTTATTATGTTGTGGATTCCTTTTACCATGTTTAACTTGAAATGGGAATATCAAAATTATTTTTACACAAACAAATACTTGAAAACACCTACATATGTCCTGCAGCAATGTGGATTCATGTTGCAATTTCTCAGTACCTGAACCAACACGTGCATTTATACATTGTCACAGAGGGAATTCAGGAAAAAGCTGGAGAATTGGGTAAAAATATTTCTTTACATTAAATGGATATCTTTGTCATTAAATGCACTTGCTATTACAACCAATGTTGGCAATCAAGAAATAAATGGTCGAAAAATCTTCGTGCATTTTGTAGATATCTTTAAAGGATGCACAAACGTAATTGAGCATCTGTTGCCTCTATTTCTGTTGATGACAGTACATTGGTTGAGTGTGGAAAGCAGCCTAACAATTCAATTCCGTTGATATAGCTGTTTTGTTGGCAGAATTTTATTCGTGTTTATAAAATGCTGCTGCAATCCGTCAATAGAATCGAAAGGTGTAGACGTGATTATGATAGTTGGGGATTCAAATTATAAATCACTGGGTTTTCGATATCTTTTAAAAACGAGTAGGCACACGCTGTTTCGAAGACTTAACTTGGAAAATAAAAGCTCCTGTTAAATAAAGTGATTTGGACGTACAGGATTTTCATTGATAAATGTTCAGCAATGTGAACATATTTACTCATTCCAGACTTCCGTCTCTTTTTATCAGCGCGGAATAAAAATACATGTTCTGAAGAAGAAGGCATTATAAACTGCTGGAGGTCCTCGGCCGGTTGAGCACCAGCATTGCAAGAAAATGCTTCCTCAGCGGTTTATATGGATCCTCTTGCTCGGGTCTGCATGGGCAGAGATGACATAATCAGTATAAAGAGTCCAGGGTCAACACGATTAGACATGACATTTACGTATATATTAACCGGAGAGCGGTGAACCATGACGAGTGATGGAAGGGATTGAGGGTAAAGATGGGGATATATATTTGAAAGGAAGGCTGCAAGATGAAGAGGTAACAGTATAAAGTGGTGGTAAATCTTAAGACGACTAGAGGCATGCGAGAAATATTTAATATTTATGGGCCAGTAAAGAATGGGGTGTGTGTGTGTGTGTGAATGGACGGATGAAGGAAGGTGCAGTGTTTAAAACGGTAACAAATGCAGGGATCACGACATCTGAAACGTATCTATAGAAAGAGGCATGTATGGATAACTGAACTCGTTACCATTTGCAATGAATTCGATACGGCAGTATGTGAGCAAATCAGCCTCGCCCTGACAGTGGGATAAAAGATGAAGACGTTTCTGTGGACATTGGAAGCGGGATTTAAACTGAATGCTGCACCCAGCTCGGGTTTCCATCACAGAAAAAGCAGAGATGCTTCGCAAAATCACGCCTAAACCGATCCATTCTGTTTCCACCGTCGCCTTTCCACATACCGTCAAGAGGGAATGATCTGCCTATGATTCCACCTGGTGTCATTTGCTGTTCACCTCCTGCCTCATCCCTCCTTCAGCTCATTTCCACGTGTCAGTTTCTACCACCTGCAGCCTTCGATTGAAGCTTCCATTCTCCAACAGTGATCGCACATTTGACCCCGTGTTCTTCATCTTCCTTTTGGTGGAGCCTTTATTTTCTCTTGCCCCTCGGCCCCTTTATTTGGCTCCTGTCAATTAATGTTGTTTCCGCATCCCACGTCCAAATTTATCCATCTCTCAATCAATCTTCATCCTCCAATTTGCCGCTGTGTCTCCTCTGCAGTCCCGGTTAGGAAAAACATGTCCACTATTGATGTTATTCCGCCCACTGTGTTCTCTCATTAAATTTCTTAAGGCTCCAGATTCCAGCATCTGATACGATGGATGACCTCACGACTATTCGGGAGGCTGAGGAGGTGCAAGACAGCATTGTCAGGGATAAAATCAGAACTAATTAGACAAGGTAAGTCAGATGGGTGACTGAAGAGGGAATGTTGATAGGATCGGAAGCTAAGCAGGCTCAGGACTGGTCAGTACATGGAGGAGAGACGGTCCAGGTACACCAGGTGCTGCAAGATTCTTTGAGGAATGCAAGACTCAGTGGCAACTCTCTGTCGGCATTGAAGTTGGATGTTAAATTCTAAATGTAGTCATATATAGCAATAATGGAACCTTTACATTTATCTGTACCTGAGTACCCCGGTTGCCATTCAATTTAACAACAGTTATAAATATTTGAATGCTGTTTGTGGGGCATGAAGTATCTGGACCTGGCGGTAGTCTGATGAATAGGTCAATAGTGACATCTGAGTCTCACTAGGGAAGGCTGAATACTGCTAGAAGACAGTCGGGCGAAAGGAGAGGAGAATCATGGGCCTAATAAGAGACTCCAGGATATTGTGTTTCCTCCTGGGTGTCGAGTCCTGGCGGCCGCTGACCATGTAGCTATATTTCTAAGGGTAATTGTTAGCCAAAAGTTGATCTTGGCGCAGATGGAGGGGTTTCAAACTTTGCATCATTTAGACCTTTCTTCGGGAAGGGTTGACCTGGAAACGTAGGAGGTGTTGCAACTTAACTCGAGAGTAAACAATATCCAGACAGGTGCCTTTGCTTATTCCGTTTGGGCTGTTTAAACCTGACTGACAGGGAATGGAAACCAAAGTAATAAGCACGATGCAATTGGCCCACAATAATCTTCAGCTGGTAGGGTGTATGTGTTGAGGACCAGCCAAATGGCGAAAAGTTGCAGCCAATGGAATGAGTGATAATTCCATAGGGAGACAAAGTCAAATTAAGCAAGTAATGGGCAAGAGAATTTTCATTTCTATTCAGGCAGCACTGGACATTAAGCGGATGTGCATGAAGTTGAGCTGCACATTGAAGAAGATATAGAACCTTTGTTGATCGAATTTGGAAATTGCAAGGGTTAAAATGTACAGCTGACAGTGTCTTTTGACAGACCTCAAATCACTAGCCAGGATGTGGCCAACAAATTACAATAGCAAAGAGACAAGGTGTGCGTGAATTGCAACGTTGTGAAAATCCTGCGAGATTTTAACATTCAGGAACATTGGGGAAATTATATTAGTTCTGCATCTGAAGAGAGTGCGAATTTGCTGAAAACCTTGGAGATCGGTTTAAATATCAGACTGTTGATGAGTACACCATGGGATTGGCTGCACTGTAGTCCACAAGAAATAAGGAGAGGGTTTAGTGCAGTGGTTCACAGCATTTTTCGCCCTATAGACCCCACTTTAATTTTCAAAAACACGCCCGCACCACCTTTAGAGGGAAAAGGGATTTATACAAATACGTTTTCATTAAATCATTTACTGCAAGTGAATTTCAATGCAATTGGGTAGGGAATACACGGGAACACTTATTTCATATTCAACTACTAATTACTACTTCATTACGTCAACCATCTCAAACACACATTCAAGAATTATTGTCACTTCAGTTCGAACCTCGCCCCTGTCGCTGGGTGTATATATCTTTTGATTCGAGGGACTAACTCTGTTAGTTTGAACTTTAAACTTCAACGTTTTGTAATTTCTCTTAACCTGTAGCAAATTACTGACAGCACTGCAGCCATATTCAACTAAATAAGACGATGGAAAATGTATCAATTCTTCCCTTGCTAATGTAGGTCAGTTCAGTTTTTCCTTTACCATCTCTTTAGAAGGCCACATCATGGTTCATTTCAGCTTGAACTAAGTTATCACAGATTAATCACGTTATAACTCCGATAACACATCTTTGTATTGCGCTGGAACTTCACTCAAGTCCACCATCAATGGCTGACCTAAACAAGAGGGAAAATCCATTGCCTTTAAATCACAAAATCTATCACTGGAGTCGGTCACCAACATTTGCCAATGGTCACCAACGACGTTTGTAGCAGCATTAGTTTCCTCTGATTTATTCAACCAACGGAATTGACTGAAATATCTTGAAGAAATATACTTTAGCGTCATTCTAGACGTGTGGTGAATTCAAATATCTTTGTTTTTGCATCAACGAGCGTGACAATTGCAATTTGGAGCTGCTTGTTCAAAGTAGTTAGTGTCTCAAAATGATCCGCAGAGTAAATTATCAGGTAGGTTTCATAGCAAGCTTGAAGGGTTCTATTCAGTACATCAGTTTGCACAGCAAATAATGAAGTGATTTTTGATCTATTTTCAAAGTTCTCTTTCAGTGTTTTAACATATTCCAATTTTGTATTGGCATTTTTGGGATGTTTCGCCCTGAAATGAGCATCAAGACGGTCTGCATTCAGTTTTTTTTTTTATTTGTCAAAATCTGTTGGCATAATAAGCAAAAGAATGCACGTTGGTAGCGTACATCAGGTATAACCCCCAAACCTCAAGAACTCCTCTAAATATTGACAATCCCTTTACTTGCTTGGTCTGCTCATTGTGAATATGCCACAGGGCTGCCACAGATGAATATAACAGGGTGAACTCACTGAAAGCGGTTAATCAATATTTTATCATGTCTTAGAAATGCAAAATGTAATAAATTAATGGTGGAAACAAAGGAAACTGAAGAAAATGTATGAAAACATTTGCGCGGGTCCTGACATTTTTTTCTCTCCCCCCCCCCCCTCTAATACTAAGCGCAGGTGTGTGAACGTATATTTTTGATTAGAAAAGTTATTTGGAGCACAGTCCAATCTCACTGGTTGCAGGCAATTCTTGTACTGTGCACAGAAGTTGGCATTAACAAAGTTCACCGGACTTTGGCGCTTAACAGGCAAATGGTTACCACTTAGGAGGGTTCCTTCTGGTTTTCAGAGAGAGATTCCTTTTCCTGGACATCCGCAGCTGATTCCTTGTCACTCAGTCTTGCTGATGAAACTTGACCCCTTCAGGGTTATCCAGATTATCATCTTTCTTTCAGGTCACCTTTCACACCATCATTCCTCTCCTTCGACCAGGCAGACTTTCAAAGGTTGCCGGCTTTGTCCTTCAGGAAAAAAATGCTGTGACTCCTGTCATTGTTTCACACACGACTCTCTGAGAACAAAACAGTTTCTCTCTGCCTGCAAAGATCACATGCTCACCCAGGCAAGCTGCTGTCGATACCTTGTTGCCTCCTGCAAAAAGCATTCTACAAAACTGCGGCAAATAGTCTGTTTTTTTTTTAAATGTGAGTGTGCTTGCTGCTCTAATAATTCCTTCCAAATGACATGAAAATACTCTGTCAGCCTGAGGATCCATATTTATTCCAATCTTGGCATCCTCCTCCGCCTCGGTCAGACATTTCCCCCCTCCTCACCACCAGCCATACACAGGTGAAGAAAAATTCATCCAGATACACACCTCGCTCACTATTGACCTGAAAAGGTAAAGGGGTCTGGAAGGAGAAATGATTGTTAAGGTCATTTGTAATCCTCGTCGCAAATTAGATCATTTGGAATGACCTGTCAAAAAAAGCCAAGGATAAAATAAGATAAACAATGGGGAAACAGTAGGTAAACATTGGTAGAGCTGAAACACAAATTATGAAAATTAAAAGAACAAGGTCGTTTTACTTAGAAGTTACGAAAATAGTGTTTTACTCACAGTGTTGCCAGGTCACACCTTTCAAACCAATATATCGAGTATATGTTTTCAAACCAACTTTTCATTGTTTCCCAAAATGTTTTCCCGTCCCACTACAATATTCATATGCCCCAGGACGATATTCCAACGCCACACCACAATATATCCACGCCACACCACAATATTCCAATTCCCCTCCACGATTGTCCCACGTCTCAGTACAATATTCCCACGCACCACCACAATATACCCACCCAAACCACAATATTCCCAAGGCCCAACAGAATATTCCCAAGCCACAATGCAATATTCTCACCCCCTCCCCAATATGCTCACGCCCTACCACAATATTCCCACACGCCCCACCGGATTCCCACGCCGCTCCACAATATTCCCACACTCGACCACAATATTCCAAGACCTGACCACAATAACCGAATCCCCATGAACAATATTCCATTCCCAATACAATATTCCCAAACCTCCCACAATATTCGCACGCACCACCACAATATTCTAACGGCCCACCACAATTTTCCCACACCAAGCACAATATTCCCACACCTACAACAATATTCCCACACTCCACCACAATATTCCACGACATGCCACGGTATTCCCACACCTCCCACAATATAGACCTAAGCAACACTACAATATTCATACGTCCCACCACAATATTCACACGCCCCACCACAATATTCACACGACTTACCACAATATTCCCACGTCCCACCAAAATATTCCCACGTCCCAGCTCAATATTCCCACGTCCCATCACAATATTCCCAAGCCCCACCACAATATTTATACGCCTTACCACAATATTCCCACCACCAACCATAAAATTACTGCACCTTACCGAAATATTCCAACGCTCTACCACAAGATCACAACGCCCCAACACAATATTCCCACACCAAAATGCAATATTCCCATTCCCAGCACAATATTCCCATGTTCCTCCACATTATTCGCACGACACACCACAATATTCCAACCCACACCACAACATTCCCACCTTAACACAATATTCCCACTCCCCAACTCAATATTCCCACCCAGCGCAATATTCCCACGCTGAACCACAATATCCCCACGCCCCACCACCACACCACAATATCCCAACACCCCACCACAATATCGCCAGATTAAAAAGCAATATTACCATCCCCAGCACAATATTGCCAGCCCAGCACAATATTCCCACGCCCCTCCACAATATTCGCACGACTCACTGCAATATACCAACCCCCACCACAATATACCCATCCAGTGCAATATTCCCACGCCTCAACGCAATATTCGCACCCCCAGCACAATATTCCCACGTTCCAGCGCAATATTCTCGCCCTCAGCATAACATTCCATCGCCCCACCACAATATCGTCACGCCCCACCACAATATTCCCACCAGCAGCACAATTAATACACACCCCACCATAATTTTCCCACGGCTCACCTGTGAAACCACACCCTACCTTACAAATCGATGGGTTACAATCACTTTTCATTCCTTTTTTTTTCAGTTAGCTTGATATTGCACTCACGGACAGATGCATTTTAGTGGCCATTCACGTCCGGAGGAGCTTACACCACCTCAGGAGTGACAGTGAGCTAGGTAACCGTGCTTAGTTGTCCATCGCATTGCTGCGTGTGATACCCAGCACTTTTTCCACACTCTGGGCCTCATTTCCTGTGTTATCTCAGTGTGCAATATTTTCCATACACAGGATTTGTATCAACCATCTGTCAACATTTCTGTGAACGTGAACACTATGCTACAACTTCTTGGCTCTGGCACAAACACGACCATCGACACCGCCATCCAAAGAAGTTCAGGCAGGAGCTTCTCCATGCATTCATCTATCCATTTCCTAGAATGAAGTAATTAATGTACTCTATATAAATGGAAATGCATTATCTTATGGACCGATCTGTATGAGGTCACACGGATATACAAACAACAGTTAGAGGAGGATCAGGGTTTTCATTCTGTCCAGTCGCTGAAATCCTCACTAAACTCTGTCATGATCTGAATTTTTTGGTCAATCATTGCATTCCAAAATTCTGAATAATAATTTATGCTTCTGTTTCTTTACAAAAGCTGCCCGACACAGCATAATTATTCTATTTCATTTGAATTCTAACAGAGGTAAATTTCAAATAGTCAGGGTGTGACAGATTGTGTTATACTTCATATTGTATATAGATATCTTATACAGAAGATAAATTGCGGCAGGTTTTTAAAAAAAAATGTTGGTTACTTGCAAACATTTCGAATCAGACCTAATTGAAAAAGCTGAAGCTCTGCTCAAGCCAGACACTCCCGGCTCCGCGTGGCTTAGCACAACTTTGAATGATGCCTATGAGGTCTTCACAAGTATATGTTAATTGTACATGCAGTGGAATAATGGATATTGTTTTGGAAAGCAGCAAATGAATGAACTCAGAAGGTTAGGATCAGTGCTGCAGTCTGTTTGAATGCATTTGGCAGTTTGATAAGGGTCTTATCATTTTCTCTGAGTGTATGTATGTGTGCGTGCGTGTGTGTGTGTGTGTGTGTGTGTGTGTGTGTGTGAGTGTGTGTGTGTGTGTGTGTTTGTGTGTGTATGTTTGTATATGTGTGTGTGTTTGTGTGTGTGTGTTTGTGTGTGTATGTTTATATATGTGTGTGTGTGTGTGTGAGAGAGAGAGAGAGCGAATGAGTGTTTGTATGCGTGTGTGTGTGTTTGAGACAGAGGGCAATGGAGAGATAATGGAGTTACAGTTCCACAGTTCAGCTGCAGCAGCTGTGATTGGAACAGGACATACTGGAGAACTTGTGGAAAAACCCTATTTTGAAGACGGATTGTGAGTTCTGAGTTTAGCCTACTCAAAACCCTTGTGGTCCAGACAAGAGGTGAGGACTGGCTGTCTAATATTTCACTTGAAATACGGGAAATAAAAAGGAAATATGTGGTGACCTGAAAGAACGTGGTCATACCGGGAAATCCCTGATGGTGCAAGTTTCTTCAACAAGAAACTGATGTTGATGATGGGAAGAAGCAGTTTGTGTCCAATGAGCATCGTTTCTCTCTCTAAAAACCGACAAGAACCTTCCTGTGTGGTTACCATTTACCTTTCAAACCAAAGCCTGGTGAACTTCATAAATGTTAAATTCTGTGCACAGTTAACAAATTGCCAGCAACCAGAGAACTTGAAGGAATGAAACGTGAGATTGGACTGTGAATTAAATAACTTTTCTGAACTTACACACACATTACATACACGTGCGCTTAGAATTATACTTGGTTAAGTTAGGTTAGGTAGGTTAATTGTAATAAGTTCGAGATTAATCCTGTTTTCTTGTTTAAAGATCATTAATACCAACTTCTGTTTAAGTAAGTATTTGTCTTCGTGAAGTTCGATTGCCGCTGGTTTTCGCGGTCCACTTGGTACATAAGAAGGGGGATACATCGGTGACAGAATCCTGTTTTAAATATGTATTCATCCGACATGCATATTTTTTAAAAACGTAATTTGCATTAATATATTCCCAAATGAGTGGTACCAAACGCGTTTGCGACGTCCATGACCATGGATGTGTCCTGGTGTAAATATTATTTTTGATATCAGCCAGCCAGGAGTAGCGGGGTGAATGCCTTACTTTCCATGGACTTTATCATGTTTATATATTGTCTCATCGAGTAAGTTTGGTATTGGTGCTTTCAAAAATATCTCTTTATACCAGATATATATCTGGGTCTTTTTGACACATGCAGCATGGCAACAGGCCAAATCGGCCCACAATCCAGTGCCTCGTAAATACACCACATTAACATACGGTGCAAGGAATCCTGAATCACACCCCCAGCCTCACAGACAATGCGGAATTCGATCCCTTGTCCCAATCGCTGGTGCTGAACGTGATTTTCCTTCTTTTTGGTCTGATCAAAACCCGCAAGATTTATTGATTACTTGAAATGGCACACGCTTATTCAGTAAAATGTTTAGGCCAGAGTCCTTTCTTTTCCTTTTAAATATTTTATTTGTATTTATTATTTAAACAATTGAACGATACAATTATACAATGTGGTATTAACTTAAAAGAAAATGAAAAATATTCAGAGACAACGCACATTGTGCAGTCAAACCTTCAAAGAAAAATAAAAACCCAACCCAACCCAAAATTAAGAGAAAGAGAAGAAAAGAAAGTTAAACGTTGTTTTCGAGTGATTTACAAAAGTGATAGTTTAATTTGGGTATGTGGACTCTTTGAACCACTTCACAATTACAACAGCATCATGCACAAAAGAAGGTCGTATTAATCATATCCACACTCGCTTTCTAACAGTGTGAAATGTGGTAACCGTAATATCCCTGACGCTGACAGAACCAATGTTCACTCATTGTCTCATCAGAATTTTTTAAACTCTTTCGTATTTCTCAATTACGTCTCTGAAGAAAACCGACGGCCCAAGCAGGGAATATATTCGGTTACAGTTTGCCTTGTGATTAAAGTCGCTATTTTGTAATAACGTGGAAATCTATGCCTCTGTGGAGATTCGCGTATTTTAACGAAGGGAGTTCGTCGCCTCAAAGTTTCAATTGGAGATGTTTATGGTCGGACAGAACATCTTGTCGTCATATCGCAGGGTCGAGGAGATACTGTACATGATGATTGCCTTCATCTGTTTTTTCTGGTAAGAGAAGCTGTGATTCCACTTGTTTATCTCACTTTGTGAAAATGTAATTCCAGAATTCATCAGAAAGATGCTATAAAATTCTTCGACGATAACGGGAAGTTATTTCGAAAGATCATCGTGAGCTCGCTCACTGGGAACGGTACAAACTTTATACAGTTCCTGAAAAGATGTGGCTCATAGCATAGTTCGGGAGAATTAACAGATGTGGAATATGTGTACCTCAATGGCGTTTGATAGTGATACAGTATATTTCAGAGATTGTAGTAAGGGTATATCGAGCTAAATAATGTTGGTCGACAAAAAAGAGCACAGAAATTATATTTTTCTTTCGTATGGCAGTGTATGGGCATCAGGGCACCGCTGGATTCACTGTCAGGATAATTGGACTCTCCCGTTGTGTCGCAGAACAAGGTGGAAAAAAGGCGTTCGGCAGAACATGTGCATTGCGACTCTGTTCCCTACCTCAGCTCCAACTATTTGATGCGATAGAGCCATTATCATTCTGCACCTTCCTATCCTTGTTATTAGACGTGTAAATGTTCCCGACTCCTTTGACAGGTCTACCACATACGCGCCCCCTGGATTTGGAAACAATCTTCGCCCTGCTCTATTTATGATATCCCCGCTGACCTTGAATCAATGCCTCAAATTTTATTTTCCTGTACCATTGAAAAAAAGACGGCGATGACAGACATAACACTGCAAGAGCGCCGCAAGGCATCGACAGCTCGGAGGAAATAAAAGCCCGGGTCTCTTCACATGTCCAGTCCCAAGAAGATGAATGTGAATCTTTTCCTAAACCTTTCTTCGCTTCTTATTTTATTATTTGTCCGACAGTCCCGTGCCGACCAATTATATCCAGTCATTCAACAACCCCCTGTACGTTTTGGAAGGTGGGATGGAACCGGAGAACCCGGTGAAAACCCACACAGACACGACGGGAACGTACAAACAGCTGACAGTGCGCGATTCTAAGCGTGGAGTCTGGAGGAAACGTTTCGCTGACTGCCTCACGAACCCTGCCGCCCTCAACCGCGCCGCTGAAGGAAACTTTATCTCTGGTTGCCTGACGGACCATGCGAATGGCAAGGATGAACCGCCCAATTTCACACGCATGTTTAGATTATGAGGCGTGAGTCGGACGAAAACCAGTTCAATTTTCATTTGTATATGACTGGGAGCAGGTAAAACCACGATTATAAAGTACATTAACATGGAAACAGACAGGAAAAAAAGAGTGATATGGACCAACTGTAGACACAGGAGAAGAGCTGAGATCATTGGCTCTCAACCTTTTTCTTCCCACTCAAGTAATCCCTAGGCTATCGGTGCTCTGTGAGTGGGAGAGGATGGTTGAGAATCAATGCTATGAACCCCATTGTTACTGAAATATCTTGCTTGAGAAAAATTGTCATTGGCCCGTTTCTTTTGGAGTTCTGAAACTGTGCTCATAGCGAGTCATGAAGATTTTCAACCTTTCTCTTTCCACTCACTTCCCACCTTAAGCAATCCCTGACTCGTCACAGAGCCCCGATGGCAGAGAGATGACTTAAAGTGGGAGGTGAGTGGAAAGGAAAGGGAATTGCGTCGGCACAGATCTTTTGGGCCTGATGGCCCGTGTACGTCTATTCCATTGTGAATCAGGCCGGGTGTGATTAACATCTGCACCTGGTTTCTGTAAAATTTATTGATTTATTTTAGCGTGAATACTACTAGCTGCCAAACGCCATTGGAAGTGATGTCACCTCATCCAGTTTAACATCATGAAACACAACAGAGTTCATCGTATTCAGTGAACTGAAACATTCGTATCTGATCAACCGTGAATTACGATTTCTTTTAATCCTCGTTGCCATTTAATATTTTTGCATCTTCCGGTGTGGAAGGCCGATTTTATAACAGAGTGAATGTTAATTTTAGGGACCAATGAATCTCTTTGATTTCCTTTCTTTGTATCTTGAGGGAAATTAATAGACGACGTTTGGGGTCGAGGCCCTGTAGCAGGACAGACATGGCAAACAAAGATGGCCCGTATGAAGACAATGCTGGATGCCACAGTGTCCAATCCATGGATCAGTTAGAGGTGGCAACGATATTAATCGGTTCAGCGACCTGGACAATCAATTCACATACTTTCTATAGGTGAGAATACACGGGAAGATGGAGCTGGTGACGAAGGGCGAGCACGGGCGATAGAGACAGGTGGACGCATTCATTGGGAATAAAAGGACGTTGGAAGACGATGGATTGTGTGGGGGGCGGAGCGGCTGGAGGTGTCGAAAGAAACGACGTCCTTGGGGGTGGCAGGGTTGGCGGTGAGCACACACCTTTACAGCGCCAGCGATCTGGACTGGGGTCGAATCCCAGCGCTGTCTGTGATGAGTTTGTACATTGTCCCCGTGTCTTCGTGGTTTTCCAAGTTACCTCCCACCGTTCCAAGCGTACCAGGCGTGTTGTTTATTTGGCTGAAAATTGGGCGGTGTGGACTCGTGGGCCGAAATGGCCTGTTACACAGCTGTTTCTAAAAACAAAAGCAGTCAGGTCGTCTTGGACGTATTGGAGCCGGGCGTTAAAATCCACATTCCTTTCTTTGAATCAGAATTTAAAGCAACATTCCTCTCCCTCCGCTTCAGGTTTACATCGGGTGAAGTGCTAATTGGCACGTGGAATGGTTCTTTTCCCGTTAGGTTTCCCCTCGCTGTTATTTCCTGATCGTAATCAGACCGCTCTTAACGATCCGCCATCATGTGTGCACTCAAACCCGGCTTCCTTCTCTTTCTCCGGTGAATTTCGTGGCGATCGTCACCCTATCCAGGGGAAAGTGCGGCCTGTCCACCTGCACCACGCGCTACCTGGTTGCCATGGCAGCTGCTGATCTGCTTGTCATTGTCATTGATGTCGCCTGCTATTGCATTAATCGCTATTTTTTCCCATCGAATTTCCTGGACGTCACCCCGGTGTGCAGCGTGGTCAATGTGTTAACTCGTAAGGCCAAATATTGCTCCGTCTGTTTCACCGTCACTTTCACATTTGATTGATTTGTCTCCATTTGTTGCCAGAAGCTGAAAGCTAAATATTTCACGGAAAGGCCCACAGGTGGATTTCTGGTAACCACTGACGTTCTGCTCTGTTGCAAGAATATCCCATTTTATTTCACGTATAATCCCAAGGTGATCATCCGCGGTGTGCCTTTCTTCTGTACTAGGAAGATAAGTTATTACACTGAACCTGGATGGAGAGTATTTGACTCCTTCCATAAGACGACAACCCCGCTACTTCCTTTCGCTATGATCCTGCTACTCAATGCGCTCTTGGTCCATCATATTGTAATTGTTAGCCGGGTTCGTAAAGGCCTGAGGGCTTAGAACAACGGAACGAACGCACGTGACTCAGAGATGGAGAGCAAGAGGTCTATGGTTTTATTGTTCACCATCTCCGAAAACACAGCAGCAATAGACATTCACCAAGGGAAGTATTTACTTAAACAAAAGTTGTTATTAATTATACTTTAACATGACAATATAATCAAACTTTAAGTCATCTCTATACTTAACTAACTCAAATTGACCCACTTCTAATTCCAAGCTCACGTGTATGCAATGTGTGTGTAAATTTAAGAAATGTTCATGGTTCACAGTTCAATCTCACTTCTCATTTTTCTACGTTCTCTGGATGCAGGCAATTCTAATACTGTGCACAGGATTTAACATGTACAAGGTTTACCAGTCTTTGGTGCTCGAAAGGTAAATGTATACCGCACAGAAATACTTTTGTTGGGTTTGCAGAGAGAGATATTCGTTGTTCCAGGATTTCTACAACTGATGTACCACCATTAGACACTTCAATTTCTCACTGATGAAAGCTGCCCATTCAGGGTTCTATAGATGGTAACTTCTTTCATTCACGCGAACGCACCATAGCCTGAAACAGCAGAAAGATAGGACTTCCAGCCATCCGCCGTTCGTTTGCTTTTATTGACGTGCAAGAAGATTTATGGCTGGTTTTCAGTGTCAAACAGTAGTTGAGAGAGCACATTTTACCTCTCTCTCTTTCTCTCTCTCTCTCCCTCTCTCTCTCTCTCTCTCTCTCTCTCTCTCTCTCTCTCTGTCTCTCTGTCTCTCTGTCTCTCTGTCTCACTCTCTCTGTCTCTGTCTCTCTGTCTCTCTCTCTCTCTGTCTCTCTCTGTCTCTCTCTCCCTCTCTGTCTGTGTCTCTCTATCTCACTCTCTCTGTCTCTCTCTGTCTCTGTCTCTGTCTCTGTCTCTGTCTCTCTCTCTCTCTCTCTCTCTCTCTCTCTCTCTCTCTTAATCATCAGGATCATTTCTGAGGTTATCTAAAACCCTCAAGAAAAAGAGCGTGCACGCTGGAAGCTTTATTTACAATTGTAAAAGTCAGGTAGAAAGACATTTGCCCACTACGGTTGATGGATCATATTATAAACAGGCAAACTGTAGATGCTCGCAAGGTTATTTGTATCGACAATAAAATGTATTCTATTCTCACCCACAGACAGTCTCGATTCCATCAGAATTACACCACAATTTGTCACGTTGCAAGGGTTACGCTCAATACTCCACTCCATCAACCCGACACCACGTGTTCACGTGATGTAAGAACTACCCCAATATATATCTTTCCATCAGTGCTTATCACATGATGTAACTCAAACTGTTTTGCGCCACCATCTGTCAGATGTATGCCACAAGATATTTGCGTTATTTAGTTTCTAAGTGTATGAGAAACGTTTCAGTAATATTGACAGGGTTCCATGCCATCGGTGGTATCAGTACTACGACAATTATACCACCCAACATTGATTATGAATGGTGGACCAAGTCCTCTTCGTAAATATACAGTGCGTATCTTCCTCTCTGACACCCAAACCGTGTGGTACACCTTTGGTACACAGTCCCTCGCCATCGGGAATCGCTCCTGATTGCTAAACTGCAGTATGTCACTGATTTGTTGAGAATCACTCAAGTTCGATGGGGTCAACGAAAGATGACTCTGGACACAAGGGATTTGAATCAAACGTAACTTTATTAACACTTCAATTAATAAGAGGGCCACTTTATAAGGACTGGAGGAAACACTCGCACACAATTATAAGTAAGCGTGGGAAGTGATCGTAACGGGAAACACTGAGGCGAAATTATTAATTCACATAGACGAACTATACACAGGGTTTATACACTCCCTCTTAGACCACTGAATAAGACGACGAGGATCTGGTACCAACGTATCCATTACGGTATATGCACACTCGCGGGCCCCTGATCAGTTGTGAGCATTGGCTCTCCTGCCAGTATTACTCTGGAGCTATTGGATTTCTAGCAACTCCACGGCTCAGCTTAGGTGTAATCTGCACCTTTCCCGAGACCCTTCCAAGCGATATCTGCAGTAGCAGACAGGCATTGAGCCGATTCCGGGGCTCTCACAATGAGGAAGAGGGAGTGAATGTTCTCTGTGCTGGTCGTAAATATAGGGTCCAGCCAATAAGTAAGCAAGGTGATTTGAATCTGCCACTCTCAGTGTGTGAAGGGACCACTGGTCTGACCCCAACCTGAACTAACTCTCCACCTGCAATTCATAACTTCGTAAGTTCAAGCGCAGTGGGAGGCGCAGCGAGCGGCACGGTCAGCTGTGTGGATTTTCCTGGCTATTCTCGCAGTTTATCCGCCACGTAGCGAACATGGCGTGGGTGGGAATGGCAGTTACAAGGCACCCATACCAAGGCACTCTACAAATCCTTTCGTATCATGCTATTCCTATTTACTCCATATTTTGTCTCCGACCGACGAACCACTGCGGGACACCTTCCCCACCCCGCCACATTTATGGGTGTCCCCCCGTGGTAAGCACTCCAGACCTTCGAGCAGGGCAAAGACCACGAACCATCCTGCCGCTTTCTATTCCCATAAAAGTGAAGACTATCTCTCTGAGGTCCAAGCGGGTTTACCCTGACGTCCTTATGGGCGAGGGGACAGGTAGCCCGCCTTAGAGTTTGGTGATAATGACTATTCTCTAATACCACTCAGTAAACAGAATGCAACTGGGGTAGGCTCGAAATGTCCATTAGAACAACGTGGGAAACCTGTCCCGCTCAATCGGACTCAATCTCTGCAAATTCATTATTGTCCAACCACATTACCCCATTCCCCGACCATCATCGTTCTTCTCCCCGTTTCTCCATAATCGGGTTGGTAGCTTGTGAGGTCGTTACGATGTCATGACGCATCCGCACTTTGATCAGATCGCAGGCAATTTTTATGTATTTCGCTTTTATTCTACCTTTACACGTAATATAAATGTCCGATGCATTCCGCATGGACCCGTGCTTGATGAGCACACTGCCGGTTTTATCCTGACTTGATATCCCAAAGGCTCCTCAGTACGGTTACTTAACATAACCCATGTTCCCAGGAAACCCCGATTCATCCAGAAGGGAGACCATGTGGTGCTGCCCCTGGGGGTCCAACCTGTTGAACAAATGGCTTGGAGTAGCTTACTAGCAGAGCCACGAAACGGCCAATTTCCTAAAAGTTACCTTATACACCAACCCCTGATCCCCTTCCTATTTCTGGGTTGCCTGCTGCTACCTTTATTAGTGAACAGATCCACATTAAATCATGCATCCGGTAGGACTTCCACACGCATAATAATCAAAACAACCTCACGCACGGTCAAACTATACTCCCACTCCAATTTTGTTAAATCTACACCTGTGTCCAGTCCCAACTTTTTCTCGCAGCGCCAATTGATTTCTTGAGAAAGTGTCGGCGTCAGTATCTTCAAAGAAACACGGGTCTGGTCACACGGTTGTGCAATCAAATGTTACTTTATTAATGCAACAACTAATAAGAGAGACAATGTTTAAGGGCGCTTGGAACATACGCTCAAATTTATAAGGCGGCTTTTGAACACACACATATTTATAAGGGGGTGTGGGAAGAAATGCACACAATTTATAAGCATGGGAGCATAGGCGCACAATTTATAAGAGACCGTGGGAAAAGATCTTGAGAGGAAATAAACGGGAGAGAATGTTAAACAGTACACAATTATTAATTCACATAGGTGATACAGACATTCGGACACATTTACCGGGGCTGAAACATAGGCTCGTGGTGCACTGAATACCGTAAGGTTGATCTGGTACCATTATACCCACAGACGTATACGCACGCTCTTAGAGCCCTGATCATTTGAAAGGTGTGTGTGTTACTACTGTACACGCAGTGATATATGCACGCTCTCACAACTACGATGTTTTGAGCAGTGTATCTACTGCCAGTATTGAGCTACACTAATCTGAGTTAGAGCAACACCACGGCAATGTGCACTTTAGCCGACTCCCTTCCAAGCAGTTTCTGCAGTAGCAACCTATCATGGATCGGAATCCGGAGATGTCAGTACAAGGGTGAGAGGGCGAATGTTCTCACGGATGGTGCTAAATGCAGGGTCTGGCCAATAAGGACGCGAGGTGATTTGAACAAGCCACTGTCAAGGTGAGCACTGGCCAGTGTTCTGAGACCATACTTCACGCATTCTACACCTTCTCCGCCACCACATATCTCATACAGCTCTGCCAAGGGGAGCTACATTTCACTCGTGAATCTGCAAGGGTCGAAAGCTGCAACTGGTGGTTCTCATGTGGCCTCCTCTACATAGCAGGGACCGGATGCCTACAGGGAGACCGTTTTGTTGGTCGGTTTCTCCCCGTCCACAGCAACAGCAACGAGCTTCAAATGGACAAACATTTTAATTCCACCGACAATTGAAAATCAGACATGTCTGTCCATTGGCTTCTGTACAACAACTCCGAGGCCAGCTGCAGTTTGGAGGAAAGCTTTATATTACCCGAGGTGTGAAGATAAAGTTTTCCGGTGTTAAGGAGTTACATTCCGATCTCCAGAAGCTCAATAATACCATAATGCTTGTGTCCCAAAGAATAGAGAAGCGCCGGGTAGATGATTCTTCAGGTCACTTTTGAGTGAAGAGTTAATATGCACCGAAATAACCTCCCAAGCGGTTCATCATTTATACGGCCACTGGCCGAATATTCAACTTGGCCACTGCTTGGATGAATATCTATCAGAAGTGTTTAAAGTGTTTCCCACTCTTCACTCTGCTACCTTCGCTAAAAGATGCGAGTGTCTTTAAAATATAACTCAAAGGTACAAGGACAGCTTTATCCCATCTGCCATTTGATTCGTGAATGAAACGCACCTCCGAAACTATCTCAGTTGGTCTTCATTTTCTTTTTTTTTCCATTTTCATTTATTTTGAAAAGTAGTTTATATAAATGTTTGTATACCCATGCTGTCAATAAACTACGAATTTCGCAATATGTGCATGACAATAAATTGTGATGCAGATTCAATAAATTAACAGATAAATGTGGTCAATTTAGCTGTACATGGTAATTATAGGAAATATTCCCAGTGACCGGTGTCAGGAGTCATGGGTCGGAACATCCATAGATTGCATTTCCTTTTACTGCGGAATCGCAGGATGGTGCTTTACCCTGTCACGAAGCAGCAGCAGCGTCTGCTTGTCGGACACTCTGAGCAAACTCTCCAATTACATTCAGAGGCTTGTTTTGATATGAATGGATTATGGATGTGGCTGGTTGGATGAGTGCACGTGTAAGGATGTGCGGGAGATATTGTGGGAACAAAAAGGTGTGACAGAGTATTTCGAGGTGTTTGGGAGGAATCGTCAGAGCAGGTTGCACACAAACATTTTAAAACATTGAATACTTGTAGGATTTTTGCAGAGTGCCTTTTGCAAAGAGAGCAACAAATGTTCAGCATACAGCCTTCCTTGGAGAATATATGATCTTTGCAGCAGGGAGAACAGTGTTTCTCTCAGAGAGGGAGGGTGTGAAACAGAGAGAAAGGAGACAGAAATCAGTTCCAGAAGGACAAAGCTGACTAACATTTGGAAGACTACCTGGTCAAAGGAGCAGTCTGGCTGTCTGAAAGGTGACCTGAAAGATGAAGGATCATCTGGAGAACCCTGATGGGGGCAGGCTTCTACAAAAGTCCTGTAAATATTCCAAGTTTTTAAATGTTTGTAGGTACCTGCTCTAACAATTCCTCCCAAACCACCTCTAAATTCTCTGACAACAAAGGAATTCCACGCACACTTGATCTATATCGTACATGCCCTAAAACTCGGACATCCTGTACATCAGATGGAGAGGGGTCAAAACCTACATGGCCGGTGAAGACGAGGAGAAAGGCTTGTTCAGTTTATCACATACATAAATCAGACTTGCGAAGGAAAACAGGAATTGTATGCAACACCCGCAGATAAACGTCAGTAGCTCCTTTTTAATTAAATTGTGAGAAACGAGAAGGTCCTCCATTTAGTCCGCTCTTTGCAAAGTGGGCATAAATTAAAATTCATCTGATTCAATGTTCTCATGGGAATTTATTTATTGTCATTGTGGAAGCATAAAGCAACGTGGAAATAGTGGGAATCTTTACAGAAGTATGTTTTAATTTCACCCACTGGAGCAGAATTTTAGATATTCGCCGAACTTTTTTGCTTTGTTGAATGATAGGCTGAATATAACCTTGCCTGTTGCAAAATCGGATTGTGAAAATAAACCAACTGAATGTTATGGTGCAGTAACTGTGAGTAACTGAAATCTTCCGGGGGACTTTTAATGAAAATGGAAATGCTTCATACTGGTGTAAGTGCTTTCACTTCAGAGAAGTTCAGCACTACAGCGGCCTCAAGATGTCGACACGATGCGGGAGTTGAAATAATGGCTGTGAGAATTTCGGTAGAAGACCTCATACATAATGCCATATGGATATGCAGGAAATCTATTATTCAGTTCTTGCAGTGGTTGGTGTTCCTTGTAAGTCTGAATAATAATGCTCGTAATTTCTTCATTGTACTGCGAACCTAAAAGGTCAAATTCCATTCACGGACCTTAAGTGATCTCAAGCCATTATCATAAAAGTCATGATATTTTAAGTTGGATATTAAGTTTCGGGCGGCACGGTGAGCGCAGAAATCAGCTCAGTGCTGTGACAAATCTGGTGCTGTCTGCATGTGTTCTTCATGTCTACTTGCGTTTCCTCCGGGAACTCTGATTTCCTTTCATCTTTCATAATGTACCGGGGATTGTACGTCAAGTGGACGGCACGGACTCTAAGTCTGTTAGCGTCTGTTAGCGTGCTGTTTGTCTAAATTTAATTTAAAGTTAGTAAAGGCCATTGTCTCGTCAATATTAACGACAATAATTTCTCCACCCGTCTCAGAAAAGATGTAATCACCTGACTTATTGTTATGCGATTTGCTTCTGAAGACACCTCAAATCTCGAACGCAAGGTCGATCAGGCCAGCAGATCCATGTGTCCATGTTGACACCAAATGTCTCTCAAATATAAATTTGAACCCGCGACCACCACTCCCACCGACACCTTGTTCCACAATCTTTCCAACTTCTGCGTAAAAAAAATTCACCCAATTAAATGCCCCGCCCTTCACTCCTAATCCTTCCACCTTATTCTTCTCTCACCTAACTTACGCGAAAAAAAAACAACCTGCCTTTACCGTCTCCACCCCCCTCCAACCCCGGTCATAATATTGTACACCACTGTCAATTCTCCAAATCATTAAGTCTGAACAAAAGTCATTCGGCTCTTCAAGTCCAGAGAACCCTTTTGTAAACCTTATCTGCAATTTTTCAATCTTATTGATCTAATTTGTGTACTTTGGAGAATAGCGTTCGAAATTTGGACTCTGTGATTCCTTACAAAAGGTTTTCTACATAATCTAGTGTCTCAGAGGTCTACAAAACAGGCGCGAGTCGGACATTGTCACAGTTGTATGTTTTGACCCAATAGGTTTCCATGTCGTGGGAAGCCAAGGTAGAATTTTATTATAATTGAAATTTGATTCGGTCTGAGAGCACCCTGCGGGGTCCAGAGGTTTGCTTGTCTGAAATATAAAAAAAAAAACACCTTTGGTCCTCTCCGTGCCCTTCATCTACTGCGTTTGGATTATTCGCAAGCCTGAAATCGACCCATTTACAAGCGTTGCAAACTTATTCGAGAATATTATTTTCTTAAATAATATGCATATTAAGTCTGGGAGGGCTGAAACTTCTTCTCAAGGTGTCGCATGGCCTGCACACGGCTCGTGACCCGCTGAGGTGCTCCATCTGGTTGCTTTTAACTCAGATCCAACACCCATAGTGGTTCCTATGTCCCACTCATTTAAGCCCTGGATACTCTGGCAGCAAACTGTACCGCGCCCGCTGGCGACGGCGCACCGTGATTCACTTCATTACCCGTGTGGGAGTAAATAACGGAGGTTCTTGGAGCAGCACATGAGTGTGGAAAAGAGCTCACATTCAGGGCAACCCGAACAAGGTCGCTGAGCTGAAGCATTGAAAATCGGGGTAATGGCCTTCGTCGTGCCTGGTTCCATTGGGGAATCAGCGTCTGAGAAACAAGAACGTTCTGGAGTGGAAGCAAAAATAAGGTCGACCTTTAAACTATACTCTATATTAGATGGTAAGCATGAATATATCGTCACTATAATTCCCCATACGTTTAGCTGGAGATCATGGTGGATGTAATTCAGAATTATGTGGCAAAACTGTTTTTGCACACCTTTATTTCATGGGAGCGGAGGAAATCTTAATCATAATTCATTGCGTATGTCTGCAGTATCCCTCGGAAATGCCGCACTACCAAACCAAGGACGGCGAAGGTCAGACTGACATGCACTTGATTGGTTTCGCCTCAAATTCAGAAATGCATCTCTGTTTTCAGCAGCGGCACCTTGTTAGGGACCGACCACCCGCGTGGCTTGGCGTTACGGGAAAACCATGGCGTGTAGCAGCGTCAAACTGGAAAATAGCTTCAATCCAAAGTTAAGTAATTTCAGAATATTTCTTGGTGATGAAATACAGCAGGATTTATATTTTATTTTCGTTTTAAATTTAGAAACACATCACTGTAACAGTTCTATTCGGCCCTTCAAGTCCTTCCCGTCCAATTTACACGCCATTAACCTCCACCCACGGTACGTTTTCAACGATGGTAAGAACACATTGCCCCGTTTTGGCAGTGTATTTCTCCAATCGGCGTCATGGTGATTGTGGAGAAAGCAGTGCACCGACTGCATTCTCTGTTGTCAATTAAAGAAATTAATTAAATTTAACTGGCTCACACCATCTTGGAGAATGTTTGACAATGCAGGAACATACGTCATTATCGCAATAATGTGAATTAAAAAACATGAAATTTCAGATTAAAGCGATAAATTTCAAATCTTAGGGAAAGCATCTTTCCATTAAAATAAACTGTTTCTGATGATAATCCAGGTTCCGAAGAGAGACGAAATGATTATGGATGTTCACTTACTGCAAGTAATTGACGCCTCATTGTACACTAATTGTGAAAATGGGCGTTCTATTCTCTTATTTTTTCACCTCCGCTTCACTACGGATTCGTCCAGCAGCCGGTGCATGTGGTCTCCGGGTTCTAGCAGCAGGCAGGTGCTGAAACGATGGGAAAGTTGCTTTTCCTGGAACTTTTGATACATGTTGCCATTGTGATATTCAGAAGATCTATTATCCAGTTCTTTCAGCTGTTTGGGTCCTTAGTAATTTTCCAACTGTATTTATATAACATCCGGTATTTTCTGAATTGTTAATAATGAAATTCCGTTCAAGGGATGTCAATGATTGCATTCGGGTTCCACCTCCTGCATGATATTTTCCAGCACCCAGCGGAAGATGATCAACCAAGAAAAGTACTATCCCCTTTTACCTCTCTACCCTCCATTTTACTGTCATCCATACGCATGTCAGTGCCTCTGAATTGTCTCTAAATCTTTCAAACTCGTCCGCCATCCATGGCAAGGTTTTTGAAGCACCCCAAAATCTTTTTTGTTAAAATGCGTACGGCTCACGTCTCCACTAAGCCTTACTACTATTACTTGGCGAGACGACCCCTAGTGTTTGCTATACTTGCCCTAGGACGTTACAAGGCTGTCTATCCTGTCTGTGCCTCTCAGAGTCCTGTTGACTTCTACTGTCTCCTCTCATCCTTTTTCACTCCAAATAGAAAAGTCCTAGTTCTGCAACATTTACTTCATAAGACTTATTTTACAATCCAGGCAACATCCTGATAAATCTCTTATGCATTAACTGTATATTTTCTACATCTTTCCAATAAAGACATGAGCAAAATGGAACCCACTACTCGAAGTGTGATCTCACTAAATTTTCATTGAGCTCGCGACTCTTGAACACAATCCCTCTATTACCGAAGCCCAACATCGCATAGTCTTTCATATCAACCTACAAGGCACACTGAAGAGATTTATGGATTTGCTCCCCATAGTCCTCCTGTTAAAGGATTATGACGCTTTATCTCCAATTGTCATACAATAATATAAAAATCAAATTGATCAAAATTTTCACTCCTTAAAGTGTCGCCTTGGACGTTGGACGGCGCCCAAAATGATCATAGAACGAGAAGGAAACGAGAGTCCCTTCACAGTCGCTGAGGGTTTGCAGTTGTCTCACAGCCTCTACCTCCACAGTCACCTCAGTTCGTAGCATTGGAAATCCTAATATCCTATACGGTCAGGAAAATCTTGGACACATGGTGCCCTTCTGGAACCCTTTTTTTCCTCTCGTTCACTCCCGAATAATTGCTTCTGTGAGCTAATTTCCATCTGCTCCCAAACTGCCGTGAGTTCGACGATCGCAAGTCCCAGAGTATTCCTTGTCGGTCCTTCAGCAGCTTTGTCCCTGGCTGATCCGCTGCTGTGATCTTCTCCAAGATTTTCCTATCCCGACGGTGGAAGTTCTTCTCATTCTGTTGCCGGTCGTCTCTTTCCCAGTGATCTGCAACTCCCCATGGTCCGCTGCGAAATCCTGTCGCCACCATCTTTGGCGCAGAGCTCCTAGTTTAATAGGATGCTAAAAACACCCTTGGCTTCTCTAACATGTGCGTCTCCAGGCTATTCACAGCCGTGGGATCATGTACGGGCCCTGTGGAGATGGGCTCTTTCTCAGCTGCCACTGACCAGGTTTAGCACCAGCAGCAGAGCTTCCTTTACAAGGCGATGGGCCTTGAAATTGGACCTTTTTTACCATTCGTATAACCTTTCATCATCACCAACTGCTTTATTTTAGGAATCCTTAAAATATTACAAAAGCCAACAGAGGGTAAACCTATTTAACAGTGTGGACATTCCAGTTTATATCGTGTGGAGATCTGAATTCTTTAGCTTTCTCGATCTCATCTTCAAATGGTTTGTGAGACTTGACCACTCATTTCAATCGAGAGAATTGACTATCGCTAGTCCACTGAACTGCACGTGTATCTTCTTCGCAGAATATTCCTGGTAAATTATTAACCATGTATTACAGACTCTTGAAATTCCCATAATGTTCCTTGCAACATTTAATGTTTGTAAGCATCGCTTTTTTTCACCCAAAATGTCTTCGAGCACCTCATCTTCACTTTGTTTCTAAATATCAGCGAGGTTAACCGCCAGTCCCTTTCTATTTTCCCACATAGTACATGTGGTCATGCCTTTATTTGTCTCCCTTCATACTCTTCATGAATGTCTCTTCTCTGTTGTTTGCTAATCCTGCCCCGATAAACAGGTTCTGGCTGTCCACCCTATATACGTCTCTCATACACTTAACGACTTTTATCGAGTCTCCTTTAATTCTTCTCTGCTCCAAAGAGAAACGACCCAGCTCTGCTGAACTTGCATTGTAAGATTTGTTTCCAAATCCAGGCAATATCCAGGTAAATCGCCTCTGTGCCCTCTCCATGGCTTCTACATCTTTCCTGTAATTTGGGAAACAGAACTGAACCCATTACTCTCAGTGTGATCTTACCAAAGATTTAGAGAGTTGTAACATGACCACTCTGCTCCTGAATCCAATCCCCTTATTAATCAATCCCAGCATCACGTAGGCCTTCTTAATGATCCTATCAACCTGTGCAGCGACCTTGAGGGATGAATGGATTTGCACGCCAAGGTCCGTCTGTTCATCCACCCTCTTAAATAACCAAACATTCACTCCCTACTCATCCTTCTGGTTCGCCATTCCAGATCTATCTGTATTGAATTCCATCCGTCTCTTTCTGCTCCACTCTGCTTACTGATTATATTCTAGTGTAACTTTCAATAAATCTTCAGCTCCATCCACAACTCCTCCAACCTTCATGTCCTCCACAAACTTACTGCCACATCCTTCCCGCCTCTTCATCCAGGTTATTTATAAAAATGATAAAGAGCAGGGGTCCCAGAACAGATCCACTGCGGCACTACAAACATAATACTTTCCTTTCACTGTTACCCTCATGTAATGAAAATACTCTGGGATTTAACTTGAAGATTATCCGCAAGAGCTATCACACTTTGCTGACCAGATTTTCATCTTTAATTCATTCGGGATTTCTTACTGTCCATAGTCACGGCCGTACATTCATTAATGTCTGTGTCAACCCCACGAACATTTCTATGCGGCTTCTGAGTCTCGAGAAATCTGGAGAGATCACAGTACCCATGAGAAGACTCTGCTCCTCCAAATACTCTTAAATCCTATCCTCAATAATTCTGTCCATTAGTTTGCTCACGCTGATCTAAGGTTCACTGGTCCTCAATTCTCAGGATTTTTTCGTTTAAGATGGGAACTACGTTGCCTTTCCCTCTCCTTGGTACCACTCATCTTGCCGCGCAGGCAGTTAAACTCATGGGCATCAACTCTCCACCCCCCACCCCAACATGATGTATGTCCATTCAGGCCCTGCATGGCTATTATTTAGAACAACTAAAGGCATCCGGCAATTCCTCCTTTTTACCCTCGACATGCTTCAACACATTACCCTTCATCATCTAAACTCATACTTCCAAGATTTCTCCTCCAGCGAAGCATAGTGTTTATTTTGGGGTGCCATTGCTAACTTTCCTTTCTTCGTCTATGTGCAAAGAGTTGGTCGAAAGGGTCCAAAGTCTGTTGAAGCTCCCTTGCAACCCTAATTTTTCCTTCTCATTTGCTGGCGACTACATTATTTGATGAGCCTACCTGCGCATCCTTTCTTCTTCTTAACAAGCGGCCCCTCTTCATCTCTAAACCAAATCTCGGGGTGTAGTTTCATCGCTGGAATTCAAGTCACCTCTCCGAAACAAGATTCTGGATATTCCAACAGAAAGACCACAGTCAGCAGCAGGAGGTCGTGCGATGGCACACACATGGTTTCCGAGAAGGGACAGAAGTAAATTACTAAGATATTTTCTGGATGGGAGAACGTTTCATTTTGTGAAGATTGGAGTAATTGCGGATTTTTCTATTTCTAAATACGAAGAAACAGGTGCGACCTAATCGAGATTTGCAAGATTTGCAAAGGAAGAATTCAAGCAATAATTTCCCAGCGTGGCGATACCCAATATCGCACAGCATTTTATAGCGAGTGGAGGAACTGTAAGAGAGATGTCATTCCTTTTTTTAAAAAGAACCACATGTGGTGGGTCCTGCGGGTATGGGGGAGGGTGATACAATCGGGAACTTCTAAAACTCTCCCGAAAAAGCACATCGATGTAAGAAACTGGAGGATTGGGGTTTTTGATGGGAGGGAAAATTATATTGACGTGCAATAAATTTATATACTTTGACAAAACGTCTTGATAAGAAGAGAACGAACAGTAACAGTGTTGTTTCATGTTCGATATATATCTATATATATCTATATATAGATATATATAGATATATATAGATATATATACATATATATCTATATATATATATATATATATAGATATATATGGATTCACAACAGACGCTGGTGCTGGAATAACTTTGTGCATTCCTTCCGCTAACGGCGCAGCCAAAATTATTCAAAGAAAGTATAACTGAATCGGCACAACCGCGGGACACGGACTCGAGCTTCAATGTTTGCCACAAACATCCGTCCAAATAACGCAGTCAAAATTCTTCCAACTCTCCTGAAGAATTTGTATTCTAATGGCCTGTCCTACGATGTAATAATAGTTGTTATTCAGTTGCCTGTTGGTAATTTGTCGTGGTCGAGTACTGGCTGACTAAATATGGCTCGTTCTGCAGCATAAAATCTTGGTGAACCGGTGAACAGAGTCAAGTGTTCTGTTTCGTACAAGTGTTCGCTGCCCAGGGCCTAAAAATTGGATGTCCCGCAATTTACTAGTTGGTCAGGATTTACTATCCTTCACTGGCGGCAGTTGGTATTCCGGATAAGCCAGAAGATCATTTTAGTAAGCATGCCACAATGTCGATCAGTTGTCTATTAATATGCATTTGCTGAATCTTGTTTCACACGATGTTATTTGAAAGAAAATATGACTAGAAGGGTCTAATGGCCTGTTTCCGTGCTGTAAATTGTTATGTTATGTTAAATTTAATTCTCAAATATAATTGATATGAAGGCTAACTGTTAGTTCACTGTCAGAAGTTGTATCCTTTGATTCGATCATTACATTTGTTACATTTTTCAATTCCAACACATGATAAAATATTGAATAACCTGTTTCAGGGAATCACGCTGTTATATTAATTTGTTTCAGCCCTGTGGCATATTCATAATGAGCTAACCAACAAGTAATGTGGTTGTCAATCATCAGAGGTGTTCTTGAAGTATGGGGTTATTCCTGATGTACGTGACCAACCTGCACCCTATTACCTAAAATGCCCACAGACTTTAACAAATGAAAAAATGAATGCAAACCGTCTTGATGCTCATTTAAGGGTGAAACATCCTAACGATGCCAATTCAACATTGGAATATTTTAAATCACTGAAAGAGAAGTTTGAAAATTGATCTAAAATCACTTCATTATTTGCTGCACGAACTAAAGGCTTGAATAGAACCCTTGAAGCAAGCTATGAAAAGTACCTTTTGAGTTACTCTACGGATAATTTTGAGGAGAAAATACTTTGCACAAGCAACTTCAAGTAGCAAAGGTGACGGTTGTCGATGCAAATACAAAGATATTTGAATTTACGTCACTTCTAGAATTACGCCAAAGGAATATTTCTGCAAGTAATTTCAGTGAATTCTATTGGTTAAATATGTGTGAGGTAACTAATGCTGCTACAAACGTGATTGTCGTCGATTTGTAAATGTTGGTTACCGAATTCAATCATAGATTTTGTGATTTAAAGGCAATGGAGTTTTCCTCTTTGTTAGCACAGCCATTGTTGGTGGACTTGTGTGAAGTTCCACTGCAATACCAAGAGGAGTTATTGGAGTTGCAAGGTGATGAATCTATGAAAACTCTGTTCAAGGTGAAAGGAACCATGATGTGGCTATCTAACGAGATCGTAAAGAAAAACTGAAATGGACTACTTTAGCAAGAGAACTATTGATACATTTTCCATCGTTTTATTTAGTAGAATGTGGCTTCAGTGTTGCCACTGATTTTATACAGTTTAAGAGAAATTACAAAACATAGAAATTTAAGTTTGTAACTAAGAAATGTATTCCCTCAAATCAAAAGAAAATTGCTGCCAACGACAGGGGCGTGGTTCGATCTGAAGTGACGATAATTCTTGAGTGTGTGTTTGAGATGGTTGACGTATTGAAGTAGTAGTTGAATATGAAATATGTGTTCCCATGTATTCCCGACCTAATTACATTGAAATGCACTTGCAGTAAATAATTTAATGAAAACTTATTTTGTATATATAACTTTTCCCAGTAATGGTTAGGCGGCCATGTTATTGAAAAATTAAAGTGGGGTCTATACGGCAAAAATGTTGAGAACCACTGTTCTTCTCGTTCTCCTCATCTCTTGGATTGCATTGCAGTCGATCCATTATGCCCTCATAAACAGACTGATGTTAAAAGCAATCTCCAAGGTTTTCTGCAAATTGTCTCTCTCTTCAGATGCAGAACAAACACGGTTACTGCCATCTACCTGAATATTAACATACCGCAGGATTACCGCCACATTGCCATTCAAACACGCCTTGTATATTTGCTTTTGTAATTTTTTGTCCACATCCCGGCTGGTGATTGGAGGTCTGTGAAAGGACACTATCAGCTGTGTATTTTAATCCTCACACTTTTAAAACTCGATCCACAAATGTTCTATATCTTTTTAATTTATGCACATTCACAAACAAGTCAACGTTTTTCCTCAGTAACAGATCCAAAAGGACCTTGCCGTGGTTTTGGACACACTGGAACCTTGAGTATTAAGATGCCAATAACATCCGCCCTGCAGCTTCGACTCCACCGTGACCATGCAATTATATCGGCCAATGTGCAGCTCAACCATATAGACATCCGCTTTATGTCTAATGCTGCCTGAATATAAATGAAAATTCTTTCACCCATTTTTGCTGCTTTTGACTATGTCTCCCTATTGAATTTTCACTCATTCCATTGGCTGCAACTCTTCCCCAAATGGCTGGTCATCCACACATACTCCCTAACAGCTGTCCGTGTTTGTGGGCCAACTGCATCGTCCTCTTAACTTTGGGTTCCATTTCCTACAAGTCAAGTTTAAAGAACCCAAACAGAATAAGCAAACCCTCCTGTCTGGATATTGCTTCCTCTCGAGTTAAGTTGCAACACGTACCACGTTCACTGGTCAACATTTGCCAAGGAAATGTCCCAGTGATGCAAAGTTTGAAACCACTCCACTGCGTCAAGATCAACCTTTGGCTACCCCTTCCCCTTAGGAATATTCCTACCCGTTCAGCGGCAGCCTGGACCCGACACCCGGGAGGAAACACAATATCCTAGAATCTTTATTAGATCCCTGATTCTCTAGCTGAATTCACAATTTCCTTTCAGATTCAAATGCCACTATTGTGCTATTCATCAGGCTACCTCCAGGCCCAGGTAGGTCAACCCCCTCAACAACATCCAAATATTATACTTGTTAAATGGAATGCCCACCGGTGTACTCAGGTGTAGATAAAGGTAAAGGTACCCTTATTGCTATATAACACTACATTTAGGATTTAACATAAATGATTTTTAAAGACTATTTCCTACTTTAAAGCAGGTCGAGAGTCACCCCCTTGTCCTGTATTCCTCACAGTACCCTACAGCACCTTCTGTACCTGGGCGGACTCTCCACCAAGTACAGACTAGGAAGCCTGCTTACCTTCTGATCCTTTCAGTTTTCCCTCTTCAGTCACCCATCTGACTTACCCCGTCTTTTCAGGTGTGATTGCATCCCTGTCAATCCTGCCTTGCACCTCCTCAGCCTGCCGAATAGTCGTGAGTTCATCCATCTTATCAGATACTCGAATCTTCAACCTTGAGGAATTTAATGGGAGAACACAATGGGCGTAATAACATCAGTGGGAAAAAGGAATGGTTGATCTATTGTTCCTAACCGAGAATGCAGAGGAGACACAGCAGCACAATGACACGAGCGTGGGGACGGTTGACAATGGAACAGTAGGAAATTGGTGAACTATGGAGAATTAAGATTGATTGAGAGATGGATAAAGTTGGAGGTGGGATGACGAAACAACATTAATGGACGGGGGCCTGAAAATGGAGCCGAGACGCAAGAGAAAATAAAGGGACCACGTGAAGGAAGAAGGAAAACACGGGGTGAAATGTGAGATCCCTGATGTGTCTGAACAGCTCACATCCTGCCTTACTGAATTCATTGGAAATGGTAAAGAGTTCGGGTATCCATACGCGCCTCTTTTCACAGATACACTTCAGATGTCGTGATTCCCACATTTGATCACATTTCGAACACAGCCGTCCATTTACACCCAGACTCCCCATTCTTTCCTTGTCCATCCATACTTAAATATCAGCGGACACCTCGAGTCTTCTCAAGATTTACCTCCCCCTTTTTCTGTTACCTCTCTATCTTGGAGCCTGCCTTTCAGAGATATATTCCCCTCTAGACCCCTAATCCTCTCCATCACCCGTCATGCTTCACCGCTTTCCAGCTAACATATAGGCAAATGTCTTGTCTCATCGTGTTCACCCTGGACTTTTTATACTGGTTATGTCATCTCTGCCCACCAACACTCTAGAAAGGGGACCCATCCGAACCACGGAGAGGAAGCAGTTTCTTGCATTGATGGTGCTCGACCGGCCGAGGAGCTCGAGCAGTTTATAATGACTTCTTCTTCAGCACATGCATTTTAATTCCTCGCTGATAAAAAGAGGGGGATGTCCGGAATGAGTAAATATGTTCATGCTGTTGTATTTAAAAGATATCTATAACCCAGAGATTTAGAATTTGAATCCACTAATATCATAATAACGTCTACACCTTTCGGATCTCTTGACGAATTGAAGCAGCATTTTAAAAAGACGAATAAAATTCTGCACACGAAACATCTATATCACCGGAATTGAATTGTTGGACTGCTTTCCACACTCAAATAATGTACGGTGATCAACGGAAATAAAGGCAACAGATGCTCAATCACGTTGGTGCTTCTTTTAATGATGTCTACAAAACGCACGAAGATTTTCTACCATTTATTTGTAAATTCCCAACAGTGGTTGTAATTGCAAGTGGAGTTAATGACAAAGATATCCATTTAATATAAAGAAATATTTTACCCCATTCTTCAGCTGTTTCCTGAATGCCCTCTGTGACAATGTGACAATGCACGTGTTGGTACAGGTACTGAGAAATTGCAACATTAACCCATATTGCTGCAGGACATATGTCGGGGTATTCAAGTCTGAGTAAAAATAATTTTGAACTGTCCATATCAAGCCAAATATGGTAAAAGGAATCCACAACAAAATAAAGATGTTTGACAGAGCGATCAATAAAATCATTGACTTCTTCCGATTTTCCACCTCCAAATCTCTCTGCAACCCACTATTGTTTCGGAGTCTCCGACGCAATTTATTTACAAATATAATATGACTGATAAAGCATTGAAAAATACAATTGAACTGAAAGGCAACAAAGGTGTCATGATGCGGTTGAACACACGGTATGTCTGGAATAAGGGTGAAGCGACAAATTCATCATTTGTATAGCAGTAGCATGGAACGCGGTCAATAACATAGAGCGGTTTCATAGTAAAGTAGCAGGGAGCAAACCTGGAACAGGTTACTATCGGTATCATTACTCTCAGCACAGCCGCCGTTCTCTCGGTGCAATAACCTTCCTTCAGCTTTTGACTACAAATGGCGATAGAGCGATCGAACGTAAAAACAACTGTCAGCCAAACTGAATTGTCCATGACAGGGCTTAGAGTGCATATCGGAGTTATAAGGAAATAACGGGAAAAATGATAGATGTTATTTATTTGATCCAAAAGAACGCCAGACACAACGCCTATTAAATCTGCCATTGCCATTCCAGCCAAGTAACGAGCTGTGCATTTGGACAGTCCACATTTTCCACGTGAGAGAATCACAATCACAATTCAATTACCTGAAACGAGGAGAAAAAAAGATAGTTAAATAGATGTCAACCTGACCTGTTTTAATTGGTGCATATGGCCCATCATATACCCTATCTGAACCCATGCTTTGTCCGGCAGGTTGGCTGACAATTATTGAGTGTAACGTTATCCACCTCGGGCTCCAGTTGTCCCCTCGAGGTTGCGAGAAGGGGGAACCGGAGCGGCGATTGCACCACATGTTCCAGCTGTTGTGAGCGGGACTCTGTTATCCGATAACAGAAACTCACTTCAGAGTTAGTCATCCGTTGGAATCTGAAAATGCTGGGTGCATTGATAATGGGTAGAAAGTGGGGGTCAGAAATACTGTGTTTCTTCAGGATTGGAGCCTTTACCAAATGAAATCTTAAATATAAATATGAAGCTGGCAAGAGCACACGGAACGGAATGCGAATGGGCTATTCTCGTTCTTCAAGTAAGTATGGGGACGTGCGGGGCTGACTCCATTTGCCACGTCGGGGGTAAATTGGAAACGTAAAGGACGAGCTGTGGTGTAATTCACAGTTGTAGGATTTCAAGGTTTCTTCGAAAGTCTCCAATACATGGACACATATTTCTCAGCCTTGCGTTGTAAACCGGTGCAATGTTAAATGCTGGAACAGAATCAGTTTTTGCATGGACCTTGCTGCTGACATGAATGAATGAACCGTCAGCTGAAGGTTGAATAGAAAACAAAAAAGTAAATATGAGAAGGTCGAAGCTTGAGCATTCTGAAAATGTTTCATCCCGAGACTCATCTTCAATAAGGGCTATCAAAACGATTTTCTGCAGTGCGGCAGCACAATCAGAAGGATGGACATGATGGACAGTTGCCAGTTCAAGTTACGTACCAGGAATCCCCACCACTGTCAGCAGTGGGAAGTAAATGGACGAAATGTAGTAGATGGCGGCATATCCCATTTTCTGTGCGAGGTAAAGATCAATGTACAGAAGGTTCAAACGATCAGGTTTAATGGGGATTGTGTCAAAACGCTCTTATAGAAGAAAAACAGAGTCCTCCGAGACCATTGGCGTGACCCTGCCGTTTATCGTATCAGGCTTGTCTCATTGACCAAACACGGGAACTATTTTTTCATCCATCGGACAAGGTTGAATGAAAGACAATAGTCAGGGGAGACGACGAGCATATGTTTTTCATGTTGTTTGTAACATATTTTAGAAAAGGCTGTTGTATATTTTCCCAGAACCCTGATCAAGAGGGGACGCACATGGGAAGTTTATTGAGATTTTTAGGGGGAGCCAATTCAACTTCAGCCCAACTAGGAGGTTGTGTAATATCTATCCTCCTATTAACAAATTTGAATTGTGCAGTCTCATAATAATTCTGAAACTGAGGCAGGTGAAGTCAACCTAGAGCATATTTCTGGGTCAATTTCTGCAATGCTACCCAAGCTATTTTTCCTTTCCACTGCATTTGCCCTACCGCCGTATACGTTCCTAGTTAAGTTTCCAAAAGTACGTGTGCACCCTCGTATTTAAAAGATTTCAATATATCAGTGATTTAGAATTTGAATCCCCGAATATCATAATCACATCTACACCTTTCGGTTCTCTTAACATATTGCAGCAGTATTTTAACAACTCGAAACTCAATGCCTTAGAGCGGTTCACACTCTCTGAGAGAGAGAGAGAGAGAGAGGGCGGGAGAGAGCCAGAGAGTGGAGAGAGACGGGAAAAGATAGGAGGTTCGAGTATCTTTGTGCAGCTTCTATTTCACATGGTGCATCATTCGTAGTTGGCGGCAGTCTCCATGCTTACAGAGGCCGAAATCACATCTCTAAACATGTATATTTATGCAGAGGTGCTAAACAGCTGTTACAGGAAATAGGCTTATATCACGGAATAATTATATCTTAATTTAAATCTTTGTATATTAGCATCTTAATTTTATCTAACATGATGCGTCAATCACCACTGTTAATGCCCATGACTATATTTACGGCTACCATTTCGGTTCTGTAACTTATCTCGCTCATTTGATGCTGTCGTAAAATAGGCTGTTTGCCAATTATGTTAGTTTCAATGTCAAAGCTGTAATCTCTATCTGTAATCTCTATCTTTCTTTCACAGATCGGTGCAAGCTATGTTTATGACTGTGCCAGTTATTCTTTGTTAAGTTTCTTCAACAGATTTCTCCTAACTAATAATTAAAAATTGAAACACACAGAATATCTTCGTTTTAATTCATCACCCTCATTAACATTCACATTGTTTGAATTCTACAGCTTCAGGCATTATTCGCCATTAGTGGGTGGGGTGGGGGATGGGCGGGGAGTGGGGGGGGGGGTGGGATGATAACCGACAACGTCCACTCTTTGCTTGAAAGACATTTATCTTGATTTCACACCTCTTGGTTTCGTATTTCCTTCCCAGGGAAGTTCTTTTTTTAATTGATTACTCCAGCCTAACTAATAGCAACGTGCCCTTTATCTATAAGGTTAAGAAACAGCATCTACCCAATTGCATTTAATGTCACATTCGGTTCTGCCGACCGCACTTTTACACCTGACGACTCGTAGAAATCATGATTTCCCTTCTCTCTGGTGACCCTACACTATGCCAGGGATGTTAATCTCGATTGAAATGAGGCAGGTACTATTTCAGGAAGGCGATGATTATGGTAACCTGCTGAAACGCACTGCTAGAAATCTGGGTTGTTTGAATGGTCACCGGAATTGTTTCGGCTAAAAGCAATGGAAAAAAAGGAGATCCTTCCTTTCACTTGATAAGTTCGAATCCCGTTCCAAGAGGGATCCTGACGTCAACGCTAATTTTGATAACAGAAGTAACTGATTGGATATCTCATGTATCTTTTTGCATACCTTATTTCTCGTAGTTTTGAAGATATATTGTTGATCTGGTTAAGTAGGTCTATAGCAGATAAAGGCAACAAGGAGCTAATGAGGTACGAGACGAGTATATGAAATGTAAGTAAATATTTAAGAACAGTAGGACGGCAAATTATTACTGGAGGCTATTCTGATAGATTGGATATGCACGATGGGACGGCCAAGGGATGATTGTCAGCATGGTGGTATGCGTGGTACATTATGTTTTACGAAACCTATCGAGGTCTTCGAGTAGGTTACCATGAAAGTAGAAGAAAGAAAGGCTGTGGATGCTGTTTACATGGACTCTAGTAAGGACTCTAGGAAAGATACCACATGGGAGGTTCAGAGAAAAGGTATCAATTGAATTATTGTAAACCGGATTCGAAATTGGCTGAAAGGTACAAGACAGAGGGAGGTAGATGACGGCTTCTCAGACTGGAGGCCTGCGATTGGTGGTGTTCCTTATGGATCATCGCTGTTGCTATTCTTGTTTGTTTTCTCTATCAATGATCTAGATGATAATGCTGTAAATTGGTCCGACAAATTGGCTGATGAAATGGATGTTGCCGGGTTTCAGGAGTAGAATTAGAGGGAACAAATAAACAGGTTAGAACTTTATTCCTTCGATAATGAGGGGAGATTAGATAGAGGTTTAGAAAATTATGAGATGTGTCGACAGAGTAAATGCAAGTAGACACTCTCCACTTAGAGAAGGAGAGAAAAATACCATAGGAAAATGTTTTAGATTGAAGGGGGAAGGTTTAGGGGGAATATAAGTGTGAACATTTTCACTCAAAGGGTCGTGGCAGCATTGAACATGTTGCCATTGGCGCTGTAATTGCAGAATCACTCTTACATTCTTACATTGGATGAGAGCGGTCTGAATGGTGATGGGACGGTGCAGGGCAGTGGGACTAAAGGTGTGAGGTTTTGTGCACAGACAAGAAGGGCCGAATGGCATGTTTTCTGCGCTGTCGTGTTCTATGGTTCTATGATATATCATGATCGCTAGGGGGCAGTCTCCTCTCCCTATCTACTCTGAAACCTATGTATGCAAACACTTATACGGTATTTATGAAGAAAGACAAATAATTTGTTACAGAAAATGGAATCGCCATCATGGAAGAGGATGGTGAAAACATCATAAAGATATATATTATATTTTTTCGATGTCAAATTCCAGATATTCTCCAATATGAACACGATTGTGTCCAGAACTACTGTTATCGTCTTGTACTATTGTTAAAGGTATAACTCAGATTCCACATAATAAGTCTCGCTGTTCTGATGCTGTAACGAAACGGGTTATTTCCAATTATGTTCAAGTTAATGTCCAAAATGTCAAATCGAACTTTATTCCACCTATTATGTTAATACCTCGATCAGACTATTCATAATAAAAATTCTTCCACTGTGATACCGATTAAGAACAGAGAGGATATGGAGAATGTGGGAGCACGATCTTCTGAGAAGATCGAGAGAGAATATGGTTGAAAACATTTGCTCTAGACTGTGCGCATATATTTGACCACTCACTTGTCTGGATCAACTTCTATGCTCCATTTGTCGGTCCATGTCTGCAACTGAACCATATTATTTTCTGTTATTTGTTGGCTTTGTACACAGTCCACTTCTCCTCCATTCTTAGTGTCACCCGCGAACTGACAGAAACACCCAGCAACGTATCCATCCAGATCCATTGTGATCGAGGACACGCATGGAGAAGATCCAAAACAGATCTGTGCGGATCACCACGTGTTGCGAGCTTTTATCCAGAGGAAGACACTTTCATTCTTCTCTCCAGCTTCTATATTCCATTCTGTGTTTAATACAGTCCAGCAATTAACCATAGACTTCATGCATCTGCATCTGCAGTACCAACCGACCAAAGAGAAATTTGCTAATTTCTACATTATTGCCCCATCAGAGTTTTTGTTTCAGTCGCTTCGGTGTCTTGCTGAACAATCTTTCTCCATCAGGGTTTTCCGGATGATAACCTTTTTTAGTTCACCACAGAGTTCCTCTTTGTTTCCCGTATTTCAAGTGAAACATAATGCAGTCAGTCCTCTCCTCTTGTATGGACGACAAGGGCTTGACCAGGCTGAACTAAGCACTCATAACCCGTCTTCAAAATGGGGGTTTCCACAAGCATTTCAGCTTGTCCTGTTCTAGTCCCAGCTGCTGCTGCTGAACTGTAGAAATGTAACTCAATGGATTCTCCATCACTCTATCTCCCACCCCTCCCCCTCTCTTTGACTCCCTCATACACACACACGCACGCACATGTGTCACACATAAACACACACACACACACACACACACACACACACACACACACACACACACACACACACACACACACACACACAAAACCACATGAACCTTTTAGAGCAGCCATCTGTACTGAGACAGACTGCGGCACCTGATCTAACCTTCCGAGGTACTTGTCGGATAATTTTGAGAAACTCAGTACATAGAACAAGCAATTCCAACTAGCAAAGGTGACGCTCGTTGATGTAAAAACAAAGATATTTGAATTGATGAGACTTCTTGAATTCCACAAAAGGAATATTTCTGCAAGAATTTACTGTCTATTATATTGGTTGAATAAGTGTGAGGAAACTAATGCTGCTACAAACGTGATTGTTGACCAGTTGAAAATGTTGGGGAACGACCTCAATGAAAGGTTTGTGATTTAAAGACAGTGGATGTTCTCTCTTGGACAGCTTAGCCATTGCTGTGGAGTTAATTGAAATTCCTTCAAGAGGTGTTATTAGAGTTGCAACATGATGACTCTGTTAAAAATATGTTCAAGGTGAAAGGAACCATGATGTAAAGAAATACTGAACTGTACTACTTTATCAAGGGAAATAATAATACATTTTCCATCATCTTATTTAGTAGAATGCGGTTTTAGTGTTGTCAGTGATTTGCTACATGCTAAGCGAAATTACAAAACGTAGAGATTTAAGGTTGAAATTAACAAAGTTAGTACCTCGAATCAAAAGAAATCTGCAGCCAGCGTCAGGGGCGATGTTCTCACTGATGTTACGACAATTCTTGAATGTGTGTTTGTGATGAATGACGTATTGAAATGGTAGTTGAATATGAAATATGTGTTCTCGTGTATTCCAGATCTAATTGCATTCAAATGCACTTGCAGTAAATGATTTAATGAAATCTTACTTTAAATATATATCTTTTTTCCACTAATGGAGGGGCATACATGTTTTTTGAAAAATTAAAATGGGAACTGTACGGCCAAAAAATATTTGGCTTTAGCTTTTTTCCAAATTTTATTTAAAAGGTAACAGAAATATAGCGCACAATATAAAAATATTCAGGAACAAAATCACTAATACCTATCCCCCCTCTTACCGTTATAGCCAGCTCCCTGAAGGGGAGCAACACAAATATTTATTCTATATTTATTTTAAATGTTAACAACATTTCAAAAAATACCTAAATGCATATATTTTAAATACGGAGACAGCCCACTAAGAAAAAAAATGTCATGTAAAGTATAAGTAAAATTTTCCATAACAACACATACTTTCAATTCATTATGCCAACGAGCTATATTAATCTCAGTATCATCCTTCCAGGTACTAGCAACACATTTACACGCTACTGATAGTACCAAATGAACAAAAGCAATTTAAATTTTATCCAATCCCATTCCTCTTAACGAATATAAATTTCCAAACAAGAAAATCGTTGGATGCTACGGTAGTATAAAATTATATAATTTCTCCAAAACTGCTTTAATTTTTAATTTTGAATATTAACTTAATTCCATACAGCATGTGAAAATTTACAATATATGAACAACATCTAAAACGAGAATCCGAATTATTAAATGCATTTCTTTAAAACTTTTGCGTGGTTAAATATAATTGAAGTCATAATTATAATTAACCATTCCATATCGCACATTAGTCAATTTAATTACATCGCTTTCACACATATACGCACAATATTCTTTAGGAAAAATAAGTACTAAATCATTCTCACATTTAAGTTTAGATTTCTCCCAATCTGATATATCTATATTATCTTGTAACAATTATACTGAACTGAAATATAACCCTTTTTTAGTATAGAGAAAATCAAAGAATCAAATCACGACAGAGTAGGTAGAATTATCTCTCTACCATAATTATCTTTTATTAAAGCCTTACGTTGATAATACACAAACAAAGAATTTACAGGTATATCAAATCTTTCTCTCAATTGATTAAAAGAAAAAATGCCCCTCTACAAAACAATATTGTGTTGTCTTTATACCCATAGAATCCCAAATATTCAAATGATTATTAAACATTGAAAAAGGATTAATCTCATTAGTATACAATGGAGTTAAAATAGATAATTTATCTTTCGACCCTAACACCCTATTTATTTAACCAAACCTTTAATAACTGTTTCAATATCGTCATATCATATTGCTGTAAAACAATTGAGTTCCAACGATATTTAAATTTATCTATTTCAACCCTAGAATTACACGCCATCTCCACTTTAGCCCAAATATGAGGCTGATCTAACTCCTTCAATTAACTCCCAATTAACTCCTTCAACTGAGCCTCTTCATAATAATTTCAAAAATGTGGTATTTATAATCCACCCAGTGTTTACTTCCATGCAAGTCTTTACAACACCATTCGAACTAAACTAACTTTTCATAAAAACTCTCACCCTGGTTAATTCAGATGTTGAAAAAAAATCTCTTCGAATGAGAACAAGGTAGTTACTGGAATTAATATTAAATTCGAGGAAACATATTCATTTTAATACAGTTAACCCGACCAATCAAAGTTAATTGAAGAACTTTCAACTTAATTAAATCTGCTTCAATCCGTCTTCACATCGGTACATAATTTAATTTATATAATGATTAATAATTCGAATCCAAATACATACCTAAATATTTAACTTTACTTCTCCTCCTTCATTTTGTAATTGTGTTAAATTCAGAATAATCTTGCACTCCAACTAATAACATTTCACTTTTATCCTAATTAACTTTAAATCGCGATAATTCTCCAAATTTCAACAAACACTCTTGCAGTTGTTTCAACGACCGTTACGGTTCCGTCAAGTATACCAACATGTCATCTGCAAATGTAAATTTTATATTCTTCATTCTTAACCGTCATCCATCTAATTTCTTAATTTTGTCTAATAGCCTGAGCTGACAGTTCACAAACCAAGCAAATAAGGTTGGTGAAAATGGGCAGCCCTGTCGAGATGAAGAAGTCAATTTAAATAGTAAAGCAATCTGTCCATTTCTCACCACCCTAGCAATCGCGTTCGTATATAAAGCCTTACCCAACCAAAAAAAGGGTCGAATTTAAATTGCTCTAATACCTTAAATAAAAAAACCACTCAACCCTATCAAAAATATTTTCTGCCTCTAATGCAACCAGAATAGGATTGTTAGGTTGCTTTCGATATGCATTGACCAAAGTAATTATTCGAAATATATTGTCTGATGCATTTATATTCTTAATTAAACCTGTTTGATCAATATGTACCAATTTAGGCAAATATTTATTTAGTCTATTAGCTAATACTTTCGCTATAATTTTAAAATCCACATTTAATAAAGAAATAGGTCTATATGAAGATACTTTTAATGGACTGTATCTTTTATTGGAATAACAGTTATTAAAGCACGAGAACATGATTCTGGTAACTCCTGGTCTTCAGTATCTTGATTCAACACCTCTCCAAGTTTATTAGAAAAATCATCATATAAAAGTTTATAAGATTCCATAGGCAACGCATCATCCCCGGGGGACTTTCCTTTCGGCATTTCCTGAATAGGTTCGCTAATTTCAAAATCTGTAAATGGAGATTCCAATTCCTGAACATCAATTCCATCTAATACCGGTAACTTTAATTTAGATAAGTAAGAGTCAATAGAACCATTATCCTGTTTCCCCTCAGAAGTATATCTTTTTTTATAAAATGAACAAAACTGGTCATTAATTTCCGAGGCTTATGTTATTATTGAATTCTTCTTAACAGCATTAATTGTCTGAGACGCCTGTTCAGCTCTCAATTGCCAAGAAAGTACCTTATGAGTCTTTCCTCAACTCATAATAACGTTGTTTAAATCGTTTACTGAAGCCCTCAAATTGATAAGTTTCTAAAGTATCATAACCAAATTTGAACCTTTAAAATGGAACATTTTATCTTCTGTTTCCTCTTCTGAAAGTCCTTATCTAACTCAGCAATCTTATTTTCTAACTAAACTTTCTGCCGTATATTGTTTTTTAACTTTCGTAGAATAACTAATGATATGCCCTCTCAAATAAAGCATCCCATATTACAAAATGACTATCCACATAATTAAAATTTTCAGTCACAAATAAAGAAATCTGCTATTTAACAAAAGTAACAAACTCAGGTTTCTTCAATAGCACTACATAATACCTCTATCTAAACGACAGACATACTAACTCCGAATTTTCACAACAAAAAAGTAATAGCGAATGATCAGATATAATTCTACTTTTATATTCTGCCCTTAATACTCTACCTTGTAAATGTGCTGGTACCAAAAATAAATTAATTCTAGAAAACGAATCATGTCTCAAAGGTTAAAAAGAAAAATCTTTCTCTGTAGTGTTAACTTTTCTCCAAATATCCACCAAATTTAAATCTTTTATTAACGCATTAATTTGTGTTGCCATCTTTGATTTACTTACACTTTTTTTGAGTGTTTGTCCAATAAAGATTCGACAACACAATTAAAAGCACCATAACTAAAACAGTTGCATTATCTTGAGTTAACAATACAAAACGATTCTGAAATAAACCGCTCATAATGATTTAAAAAACTGCAGTGAGTACTTTCACTCAATGACATTTCTCAAACATCTTTGTTATCCTTTTTCAGAACTTTTTTATGTAACAATGATATTGCATATTTAATAAGTTCCACACCAATCTTATACTTCTTCCCATGTTTAGCGATCAGCAGAAAAAACATCATACTCACTTCCAAGGTACGATCCAGGGCTATAGTTTGTGCAGAAAATAATGAAGTGATTTTTCATCTATTTTCAAACTATTCTTTCATTGATTTAAAATACTCCAATTTAGGTTGTTCTGCAGTCATTGAAGAAATGTATATATAGTGTGTGCAATGACCAGGTCGATAGAGGGAAATCTTGTCAGTGTTAACAGTGATTTACAAAAAGATTTAAAAGGGTTGGAAGTCAATGACAGTGCACAGCATCTGAAAAGGGATAAAAATTAACAGATAAACAGAATTAAGATACAGACCTTGCAGAAGTTAGAGCACAATCCGATGAGTAAATTAAGAAAGTACCAATTGGATATTATATTAATGCTGGCATATTGATGAGAAAATGAAGGTGACGCGAGTTTTCTTCTCATGAAAATTGGAGAGTTGTTCATCAGTCTGTAATTCCTTAAGCCTATCAGGGTTAACCTTTAAACATTCCCCATAGCTCACATTTTGGTGGGCAGTTTTCGGTAAAGGAAGCTACCTATAAAATGATGAAAATATTTTATTGGTCTCATTTGAAAAATGTCTCTAAGGCATTTTGTAAGACCGGACAAACTTGTCAAGTTGTGGCAAAACCTAATCAGTGTCCATTAGTTGCTCCTTTAAAACCAATTCCTGTTTTTGAGATATTTATGCAAACAATATAGTGGACATAAATCATGTCATTTAATTTGACAAAAAAACTACAGGTCATGTGTATTTCAGCAGTTAGTTCATAATTTGGGAGATAAACAAATTCCATCATCTGCATCTCACTCAGAATCTCAGGGAGCGTCGGAGAAGTTCTATTCATAATATGATAACTATGACGAAGTCCTATTGTTGTGAGAATGAAAATGTTTGTGATGGATGTGCTCATTTACATTTGTTTGCCATAAGGGAATTTGTCCAAGAATCCTTAGATTTTAGGTCTTTTGAATTAGTATTTGGACATGAAGTTAGGGGGACTTTAATATACTTCAAATAACACTGTTAACGAGAATGTGCATTTGAAGTGTTAGACTATGTTTCACAATTCCGTGAGTATTGGAAAAAAGAGTTTAAGATTGTTGAGAAAGATTTGAAAGTGGCTCAAAATAAAATTAAAATCTGTAATGACAGAAAAGCGGGACAGAGAATTTTTAAACTGTGGGATAGTGTCTTAATTGCAATCTCAACAAGTTATAATCCTCTGAGAGCAAATATTGCAGGATTTATGAAATAAAATCTACAGTAAATTAAATTAGTTACATTATTAAAACTCCTGATGCAAGACGGCAAATACAGAGTTGTTGCGATAGCACGATAAAACATTATTTTAAGAACGTGAATGTTAGCCAGAAATAAACTTCACCAGAGCTCTTAATTGTAAATAAAACTGCAAATGTTGAGGGTTATTAAACCATACCAGTTGACTCTTGCGAGACTCATTTTAAAGAGAAATTGTTGATGAACTTTTGAATGCCAATCTTTCTTTTAATTGAGCTAAGTGTGAATTTTGTCATGTTGAGGTAATTTCAGTTGGTTATGTTGTTGGTCAAAGTAATTTGCAGCCTGTTGAAGTTAATGTTCAGACCATATCTGAATTTCCTATGCCCACAGGTAAGAAAGGTGACTTTTAGTAATGCTTTAATAATCAGTCAGTATATTTGTAAATAAATTGTGTGGGTTGCAGAGAGATTCGTAGGTGGAAAATCGGAGGAAGTCAATGGTTTTATTGAACGCTATGTCCATTAACATTATTTTGTTGTGGATTCCTTTTTCCATATATCACTTGAAATGGCCAGTTTAAAATGATTTTTACCTTGACAAATACTTGAATACACCGACATATTTCCTACAGCAATGTGGATTCATGTTGCAATTTCTCAGTACCTGTACCAACATGTGTATTTATACATTTTCACAGAGGGTATCCATCCTCAACATCCATTGGAGCGCTCACACCCCTAACGTCGAGGTACTCGAGATGGCAGAGGTCGACAGCATCGAGTCCACGCTGCTGAAGATCCAGCTGCGCTGGATGGGTCAGGTCTCCAGAATGGAGGACCATCGCCTTCCCAAGATCGTATTATATGGCGAGCTCTCCACTGGCCACCGTGACAGAGGTGCACCAAAGAAAAGGTACAAGGACTGCCTAAAGAAATCTCTTGGTGCCTGCCACATTGACCACCGCCAGTGGGCTGATAACGCCTCAAACCGTGCATCTTGGCGCCTCACAGTTTGGCGGGCAGCAGCCTCCTTTGAAGAAGACCGCAGAGCCCACCTCACTGACAAAAGGCAAAGGAGGAAAAACCCAACACCCAACCCCAACCAACCAATTTTCCCTTGCAACCGCTGCAATCGTGTCTGCCTGTCCCGCATCGGACTGGTCAGCCACAAACGAGCCTGCAGCTGACGTGGACTTTTTACCCCCTCCAAAAATCTTCGTCCGCCAAGCCAAGCCAAAGAAAGATATATTAGGCAGCTGGACAATGATGTAAAATATTTCTTTACATTAAATGGATATCTTTGACATTAAATGCACTTGCTATTACAACCACTATTGAGAATTTACAATTAAATGGTCTAATATCTCCGTGCGTTTTGCAGATATCATTAAATAATGCACCAACTTGTGTGAGCATCTGTGCATCTATTTCCATTGATGACAGAGCATTATTTGAGTGTGGAAAACAGTCCAACAATTCAACTCCGGAGATATACCTCTTTTGCTGGCAGAATTATATTCGAGTTTTGAAAATACTGGTGCAATCCATCAAGAGATCCAAAAGGACTAGCCGTGAGTATGATATTTGGGGATTCGTATTCTAAATCACTGCGTTATTGAAATCATCTACAAACATCCCAGTGATAAAGATGTGACTAAGATGACTGTTAACGGTATGTCGGGCAGCGGGTCCCCATGTATCCGCCGTGTCTCTATAGAGTAGACACGGGGGCTATGCCCACACCCTCATGCTTTAGTAGGGTTCGGGGGCTTCCAGGCCTGCATGCCACTATTATCCATAAGAGCTTTTTTAACCATTTGTTGTATCTCATCATGGATAACTAGAGCAAGAGAAGCTGGCTCGATAGGAGCAGCAGATGGCAGAAAAGGCACAGTTGGGCCAGGAGGACTCAACAGCTGGGGAAGATGTTCCCCTGCCTTCCACTTATAAAGGCCATAAAGGACCACAGAAGGTTTCCCATCAATATCACTTTTAGGTTCGCCTAACTTTAACAAGGTTAGAAAAAGGTCTTCCCTTGTCGGTCCGTTATTAGCAGCAGCCGCTCTCTTTTCATCCTGCTTGTCTGATTTAACCTGGGTTGTACGTGAGTGGATTTTACCTCCCAACTGTAATTCTCTAAGCCCGGATAAGGCGTGCACCGCCTCAGACACAGGGTGCCCAATTAGCGGACTAGTTACGGACAGGACCAGTCCCCATACAGTGGGTCGGGTGGAACTAATTAATCGGGGCCGAGAAGTATTGACCTGCACGTTTTACAAACATTTCTACATCTGATTCCACCTGCATTGAATTCGCTAATCGTTATTGAATGAAGATCTACCGTGACCAATTCCTGAAGAGGTTGCACAAAATCAGTGAACCGGTGTGGACTCGAAAGGCCCACATCGCCTCTTTCTGCTCCGTAAATGGTTATATGGTCGTATGGTTACCAGGATGCACACGTTCTTTTGGGTACTTAACTTGGAATGTATACGGCATTAAGGAAAATATTGTAGAAAAGGAAATTAGCTAGGGTAGCATTCCAGAAATTGACGTAGAAATATGCTTTAGGTTGACTTCAACTGCCTCAGTTTCAGAATTATTATTCGACTTCACAATTATTTTTTTTTTAAATTGGACGTTAGATGTTTCACAACCTCCTGGTTGGGCTAAAGTTGATTTGACTCCCGTTAACCATCTCAATAATTTTCCCATGATCGGGGGTTCTGGGAAAATATTCGACACTTTTTTCTAAAATATGCCACTAACAACATGAAGAACATTTGCTCGTCGTCTCCCCTGACGATGGTCATTCACTGAACAATGTCTGATGGAGGAACAAATAGTACACCGTGTTTGTTCAATGAGACGAGCCTGATGCGATGAACGGTAGGTTCACGCCAATGGTCTCGGTGAACTCTCCTTTTCTTCTATAAGAGCGTGTTGATACAATCCCCTTTAAACCTGCTCATTTGAACCTTCTGTACATTGATCGTTATCTCGCATGGAAAATGGGATTTGCTGCCATTTACTACATTGCGTCAATTTACTTCCCACTGCTGGCAGTGGTGGGGATTCCTGGTACGTTAGGGGAACTTGCTACTCTCCGTCTTGTCCATCTTTCTGATTGTTCTGCCGCACTGCAGAAGATAGTTTTGATAGCCCTTACCGAAGCTGAGGCTCGGGATAAATCATTTTCAGAACGCTCAAGCTTCGACCAACCCATATTTACTTTTTTGTTCTCTATTTAAACTTCTGCTGACGGTTCATTAATTCATGTCAGCAGCAAGGTCCGTGCCAAAACTGATCCAGTTCCAGCTTATTCTTTGCTCCGGTTGACAACGCAAGGCTTAGAAATATGAATCCAGTTATTCGAGTCTATGGACGAAACCTTGAAATATTACAGCTGTGAATTACAGCACAGCTCTTCCTTTCCGTTTTTCAATTGATCGCCGACATGGCAAATGCTACAACTCCCTCACGTCCCCATAATTGTTTTGAATAATTATGAGAATATCCCAATCGCATTCCCTTTCGTGTGCTCTTGCCAACTTGATATTTATATTTAAGATTCCATATGGTGAAGCCTCTATTTCTGAAGAAACAAAGGATTTCTGACCCCACATTCTACCCACTATCAATGCACCCAGCATTTTCAGACCCCAAGGGAGGAATAACTCTGAGGTGAGTATCTGTTCGCGGGTAAATCTGCGGACCTCAGAGCCCCGCTCTAAACAGCTGGAACATGTGATACACCCTGCGCTTCGGCTCGCCGTTCTTGCCAACTCGATGGGACAAAGGAGCCCGAGGCAGCTGACTTTACACTGAATAAATGTTATCCAACCAGTCGCACAAAGAATAGGTTGAGACATAGTATATGATGGGGCAGGTATACCAAGTAAAACAAGTCAGGATGACATCTATTGAACAATCTTTTTTTCTCTTCTTTTCAGCTAATTTAGTTGTGATTGTGATTCTCTCACGTGGAAAATGTGGACTGTCCAAATGCACAGCTCGTTACTTGGCTGGAATGGCAATGGTAGATTTAATAAGCGTTGTGTCTGGCGTTCTGTTTGATCAAATAAAAAATATCCATCATTATTCCCCTTATTTGTTTATAACTCCGATATGCGCTCTCAACATTGTGGTGAGGCTTTCAGTCATGGACCCTTCAGTTTGGCTGACGGTGGCTTTTACTTTCGATCGCTCTATCGCCATTTGTAGTCAAAAGCTGAGGGAACGTTATTGCACCGAGAGAACGGTGGCTGTGCTGACACTAATGGTGCCGTTAGTAACCTGTGCCAGGTATGTTCCCTGCTACTTTGCCGTGAAAGCGCTCTATGTTATTGACCGCGTTCCATGGTACTGCATTGAAAACACTGAATTTGTCGCTACACCTCTATTCCAGGCATACCGTGTGTTCAACAGCATCATGACACCTTTGTTGCCTTTCTGTTTAATTATATTATTCAATACTTTAATAATCAGTCATATAATATTTGTAAATAAATTGCGTCGGAGTCTCCGAAAAAATAGTGGGCGGCAGAGAGATTCGGAGGTGGAAAATCGGAGGAAGTCAATGTTTTTATTGTTCGCTCTGTCCATCAACTTTATTTTGTTGTGGATTCCTTTTACCATATGTTTCATGAAATGGCCAACACAAAATTATTTTTACCTGGACAAATACTTGAATACTCTGTCATATGTCCTGCAGCAATGTGGATTCATGTTGCAATTTCTCAGTACCTGTACCAACACGTGCATTTATACATTGTCACAGAGGGCATTCAGGAAGCAGCTGAAGAATGGGGTAAAATATTTCTTTACATTAAATGGATATCTTTGTCATTAAATGCATTTGCTATTACAACCACTGTTTGGAATTTACAAATAAATGGTCGGAAAATTTCGTGCGTTTTGTAGATATAATTAAAGGACGCATCAACGTCATTGAGAATCTGTTGCCTCTATTTCCATTGATGACAGTACATTATTTGAATTTGGAAACCAGTCCAACAATTCTATTCCGGTGATATACTTGTTTTGTCGGCAGAATTACATTCGAGGTTTTAAAATGCTGCTACAATCCCTCAAGTGAACCAAAGGATGTAGACATGGTTATGATATTAGGGGATTCATATTCTAAACCACTGTGTTATAGATATCTTTAAAGTACGAGGAGACGCACGTTGCTTTGGAGACTTAAGTTGGAACATAAAAGCTCCTGTTAAAGAAAGTTATTTGGACGTACCGGAATTTCATTTTAAAATGTCCAACAATGTGAACATATTTACTCATTCCGGACATCCCCCTCTCTTTATCAGCGCTGAATAAAACTACATGTGGTGAAGAACAAGGAATTATAAACCGCTGGAACTTCGCGACCGGTCGAGCACCATCATGCAAGAAAACACTTCCTCCGCGGTTCAGGTGGCCACAACACCCAACTGTAAAACTGCAAAGCAGCCTATTGTACTCCTATGAGGCTGTCGGATGGCCACTTGAAAATGGAGAAACGGTCAGGTGGTCGACCTAACTCTTTTCCTGTTGATATAATATCCTGCTCCGAGAATCCCCCGTTGTAACTGAAAGCATCTATATTTGATGTATGTAGCACAATACAAGCATTGTTTTGACAGTGCAAGCGTACCTGGGCATACAGTCAGATCAGGTGCTATGCCAATGCTGTCTTAGGCCTCGGTATACTTAGGACAGATTCAGATAGGGTATAAAAACAACTTTCATATACAGATGTTGTGCGTTGCATTTATTTAGATTGGGAACATGTTGATGCACATGTATCTAAGGCAATAGCACAGTGAACCTCTGAGTCCAGGGTCAACACGATTAGACATGACGTTTATGTGTATATTAACTGGAGAGCAGTGAACCATGACGAGTGATGGAAGGGATTGGGGGTTAAGATGGGGATATATATTTGAAAGGAAGGCTGCAAGATGAAGAGGTAACAGTATAAAGTGGAGGTAAATCTTAAGACGACTAGAGGCATGCGAAAAATATTTAATATTTATGGGCCAGTAAAGAATGGGGTGTGTGTGTGTGAATGGACGGCTGAAGGAAGGTGCAGCGTTTGAAACGGCAACAAATGCAGGGATCACGACATCTGAAACGTATCTATAGAAAGAGGCATGTATGGATACCTGAACTCGTTACCATTTGCAATGAATTCGATACGGCAGTATGTGAGCAAATCAGCCTCGCCCTGACAGTGGGATAAAAGATGACGTTTCTGTGGACATTGGAAGCGGGATTTAAACTGAATGCTGCACCCAGCTCGGGTTTCCATCACAGAAAAAGCAGAGATGTTTCGCAAAATCACGCCTAAGCCGATCCATTCTGTTTCCACCGTCGCCTTTCCACATACTGTCAAGAGGGAATGATCTGCCTATGATTCCACCTGGTGTCATTTGCTGTTCACCTCCTGCCTCATCCCTCCTTCAGCTCATTTCCACGTGTAGGTTTCTACCACCTGCAGCCTTCGATTGACGCTTCCATTCTCCAACAGTGATCGCACATTTGACCCCGTGTTCTCCATCTTCCTTTTCGTGGAGCCTTTATTTTCTCTTGCCCCTCGGCCCCTTTATCAGGCTCCTGTCTATTAATGTTGTTTCCGCTTCCCATGTCCAAATTTTTCCAATTCTCAATCAATCTTCATCCTCCAATTTGCCGCTGTGTCTCCTCTGCACTCTCGGTTAGGAAAAACATGTCCACTATTGATGTTATTCCGCCCACTGTGTTCTCTCATTAAATTACTTAAGGCTCCAGATTCCAGCATCTGATACGATGCATGACCTCACGACTATTAGGAAGGCTGAGGAGGTGCAAGACAGCATTGACAGGGATAAAATCAGAACTAATTAGACAAGGTAAGTCAGATGGGTGACTGAAGAGGGAATGTTGATAGGATCGGAAGCTAAGCAGGCTCAGGACTGGTCAGTACATGGAGGAGAGACGGTCCAGGTACACTAGGTGCTGCAAGATTCTTTCAGGAATGCAAGTCTCAGTGGCGACTCTCTGTCGGCATTGAAGTTGGATGTAGTCATATATAGCAATAATGGAACCTTTACATTTATCTGTACCTGAGTACCCCGGTTGCCATTCAATTTAACAACAGTTATAAATATTTGAATGCTGTTTGAGGGGCATGAAGTATCTGGACCTGGCGGTAGTCTGATGAATAGGTCAATAGTGACATCTGAGTCTCACTAGGGAAGGCTGAATACTGCTAGAAGACAGTCGGGCGAAAGGAGAGGAGAATCATGGGCCTAATAAGAGACTCCAGGATATTGTGTTTCCTCCTGGGTATCGAGTCCAGGCGGCCGCTGACCATGTAGCTATATTTCTAAGGGTAATTGATAGCCAAAAGTTGATCTTGGTGCAGAGGGAGGGGTTTCAAACTTTGCATCATTGAGACCTTTCTTCGGGAAGGGTTGACCTGGAAACGTAGGAGGTGTTGCAACTTAACTCGAGAGTAAACAATATCCAGACAGGAGCCTTTGCTTATTCCGTTTGGGCTGTTTAAACCTGACTGACAGGGAATGGAAACCAAGGTGAAAAGCACGATGCAATTGGCCCACAATCATCTTCAGCTGGTAGGGTGTATGTGTTGAGGACCAGCCAATTGGCGAAGAGTTGCAGCCAATGGAATGAGTGATAATTCCATAGGGAGACAAAGTCAAATTATGCAAGTAATGGGCAAGAGAATTTGCAGCACTGGACATTAAGCGGATGTGCATGAAGTTGAACTGCACATTGAAGAAATTATAGAACCTTTGTTGATCGAATTTGGAAATTGCAAGGGTTAAAATGTACAGCTGACAGTGTCTTTTGACAGACCTCAAATCACTAGCCAGGATGTGGCCAACAAATTACAATAGCAAAGAGACAAGGTGTGCGTGAATTGCAACGTTGTGAAAATCCTGTGAGATTTTAACATTCAGGAACATTGGGGAAATTATATTAGTTCTGTATCTGAAGAGAGAGCGAATTTGCTAAAAACCTTGGAGATCGGTTTAAATATCAGACTGTTGATAAGTAAACCATGGGATTGGCTGCACTGTAGTCCACAAGAAATAAGGAGAGGGTTTAGTGCAGTGGTTCACAGCATTTTTCGCCCTATAGACCTCACTTTAATTTTTCAAAAACACGCCCGCCCCACCTTTAGTGGGAAAGGGATATATACAAATACGTTTTCATTAAATCATTTACTGCAAGTGAATTTCAATGCAATTGGGTAGGGAATACACGGGAACACATATTTCATATTCAACTACTAATTACTACTTCATTACGTCAACCATCTCAAACACACATTCAAGAATTATTGTCACTTCTGTTCCAACCTCGCCCCTGTCGCTGGCTGTATATATCTTTTGATTCGAGGGACTAACTCTGTTAGTTTGAACTTTAAATTTCAACGTTTTGTAATTTCTCTTAACCTGTAACAAATTACTGACAGCACTGCAGCCATATTCTACTAAATAAGACGATGGAAAATGTATCAATTCTTCCCTTGCTAATGTAGTTCAGTTCAGTTTTTCCTTTACGATCTCGTTAGACGGCCACATCATGGTTCATTTCAGCTTGAACAAAGTTATCACAGATTACTCACGTTATAACTCCGATAACACATCTTTGTATTGTGCGGGAACTTCACTCAAGTCCACCATCAATTGCTGACCTAAACAAGAGGGAAAATCCATTACCTTGAAATCACAAAATCTATCATTGGAGTCGGTCACCAACATTGGCAATGGTCACCAATAACGTTTGAAGCAGCATTAGTTTCCTCTGATTTATTCAACCAACGGAATTGACTGAAATATCTTGCAGAAATATTCTTTGGCGTCATTCTAGACGTGTCGTGAATTGAAATATGTTAGTTTTTGCATTAACGAGCGTGACCATTGCAATTTGGAGCTGCTTGTTCAAAGTAGTTAGTGTCTCAAAATGATCCGCAGAGTAAATTATCAGGTAGGTTTCATAGCAAGCTTGAAGGGTTCTATTCAGTACATCAGTTTGCACAGCAAATAATGAAGTGATTTTTGATCTATTTTCAAAGTTCTCTTTCAGTGATTTAACATATTCCAATTTTGAATTGGCATTGTTGGGATGTTTCGCCCTGAAATGAGTATCAAGACGGTCTGCATACAGTTTTTTTTTTATTTTTCAAAATCTGTTGGCATAATAAGCAAAAGAATGCACGTTGGTAGCGTACATCAGGTATAACCCCCAAACCCCAAGAACTCCTCTAAATATTGACAATCCCTTTACTTGCTTGGTCTGCTCATTGTGAATATGCCACAGGGCTGCAACAGATGAATATAACAGGGTGAGCTCCCTGAAAGTGGTTAATCAATATTTTATCATATCTTAGAAATGAAAAATGTAATAAATTAATGGTGGAAACAAAGGACACTGAAGAAAATGTATGAAAACATTTGCGCGGGTCCTGACATTTTTTTTCTCATATAGAGTGCTTCAGAACTGCACTCGCTTCCTGCTTTACTCTTTCTGGTATTACGGAGTCCAGAGTACCCCAAAAACCAGCAGCAATAAATAAGCACCACAACACAGGGTTACCTAAACAGAAGTAGTTTTTAATTATATTTGAACAAGAAAACAGAATTAAAATTTAACTTATTACTTAACCTACCAAATTACTTTTCCCCCCTCTAATCCTAAGCGCAGGTGTGTGAACGTATATTTAGGATTAGAAAAGTTATTTGGAGCACAGTCCAATCTCACTGGTTGCAGGCAATTCTTGTACTGTGCACAGAAGTTGGCATTAACAAAGTTCACCGGGCTTTGGTGCTTAACAGGCAAAAAACATTCTACAAAACTCCGGCAAATAGTCTGTTTTTTTTTAATGTGAGTGTGCATGCTGCTCTAACAATTCCTCCCAAACGACATGAAAATACTCTGTCAGCCTGGGGGTCCATATTTATTCCAAACTTGGCATCCTCCTCCGCCTCGGTGAGACATTTCCCCTCTCCTCACCACCAGCCATACAATTCATCCAGATACACACCTCACTCACGATTGTCCTGAAAAGTTAAAGGGGTCTGGATTGTTAAAGTCATTTGTAATCCTCGTCGCAAATTAGATCATTTGGATTGACCTGTCAAAAAGAGCCGAGGATAAAATAAGATAAACAATGGGGAAACAGTCGGTAAACATTGGTAGAGCTGAAACACAAATTATGAAAATAAAAAGAACAAAGTCGTTTTACTTAGAAGTTACGAAAATAGTGTTGTACTCACAGTGTTGCCAGATCACACCTTTCAAACCAATATAACGAGTATATGTTTTCAAACCAACTTTTCATTGTTTTGCAAAATGATTTCTTGTCCCACTACAATATTCACATGCCCCAGGCCGATATTCCAACGCCACACCACAATATATACACGCCCCACCATAATATTCCCATTCCCCTCCACGATTGTCCCACGTCTCAGTACAATATTCCCACGCACCACCACAATATACCCACCCAAACCACAATATTCCTATGGCCCACCAGAATATTTCCAAGTCACAACGCAATATTCTCACGCCCCTCCCCTATATGCTCACGCCCACCACAATATTCCCACACGCCCCACAATATTCCCACGCCCCTCCACAATATTCCCACACTCGACCACAATATTCCAAGATCTGACCACAATAACCGAATGCCCATGAACAATATTCCCATCCTCAATACAATATTCCCAAACCTCCCAAAATATTCGCACGCCCCACCACAATATTCTAACGGCCCACCACAATTTTCCCACACCAAGCACAATATTCCCACACCCACCACAATATTCCCACACCCCAACACAATATTCCCACGTCCCACCACAATATTCCACGAAATGCCACCGTATTCCCACATCTCACACAATAGAGACCTAAGCAACATTACAATATTCCTACGTCCCACCACAATATTCACACGCCCCACCACAATATTCAAACGCCTTACCACAATATTCCCACGTCCCACCACAATATTCCCTAGTCCCACCACAATATTCATACGCCTTACCACAATATTCCCACCATCAACCATAAAATTACTGCAACTTACCGAAATATTCCAACGCTCTACCACAATATCGCAACGCCCCAACACAATATTCCCACAGCAAAAAGCAATATTCCCATCCCCAGCACAATATTGCCATATTCCCCACATTATTCAAACGACTCACCGCATTATTCCAACCCGCACCACAACATTCCCACCTTAGCACAATATTCCCACTCCCCACCTCAATATTCCCTCCCAGCACAATATTCCCACGCCAAACCACAATATCGCAATGCCCCAGCACAATATCCCAACACCCCACCACAATATCCCAACACCCCACCACAATATCGCCAGACCAAAAAGCAATATTCCCATCCCCAGCACAATATTGCCAGCCCAGCACAATATTCCCACGCCCCTTCACAATATTCGCACGACTCACTGCAATATACCAACCCCCACCACAATATACCCATCCAGCGCAATATTCCCACGCCTCAACGCAATATTCCCACCACCAGCACAATATTCCCACGCCTCAACGCATATTCCCACCACCAGCACAATATTCCACCGTCCCAGCACAATATTCCCACGCCGTGCCGCAATATTCTCACCCTCAGCATAATATTCCATCGCCCCACCACAATATCGTCACTCCCCACCACAATACTCCCACTAGCAGCACAATTAATACACACCCCACCATAATTTTCCCACAGCTCACCTGTGAAACCACACCCTACCTTACAAATCGATGGGTTACAATCACTTTTCATTCCTATCTTTTTCAGTTAGCTTTATATTGCACTCATGGGCAGATGCATTTTAGTGGCCATTCGCGTCCGGAGGAGGTTACACCACCTCAGGAGTGACAGTGAGCTGAGTAACCGTGCTTTGTTGTCCATCGCTTTGCTGTGTGCGATACCCAGCACTTTTTCCACACTCCTGGCCACATTTCCTGTGTTATCTCAGTGTGCAATATTTTCCATACACAGGATTTGGATCAACCCTCTGTCAACATTTCTGCGAACGTGAACACTATGCTACAACTTCTTGGCTCTGGCACAAACACGACCATCGACAACGCTATCCAAAGAAGTTCAGGCAGGAACTTCTCCATGCATTGATCTATCCATTTCCTAGAATGAAGTAATTAATGTACTCTATATAAATGGAAATGCATTATCTTATGGACCGATCTGTATGAGGTCACACGGATATACAAACAACAGTTAGAGGAGGATCAGGGTTTTCATTCTGTCCAGTGGTGAAATACTCACTAATCTCTGTCATGATCTGAATTTTTGGTCAATCATTGCATTCCAAAATTCTGAATAATAATTTATGCTTCTGTTTCTTTACAAAAGCTACCCGAAACAGCATAATTATTCTATTTCATTTGAATTCTAACAGAGGTAAATTTCAAATAGTCAGGGTGTGATATGTTATACTTCATATTTCACAAGTATATGTTAATTGTACAGCAGTGGAGTCATGGATATTGTTTTGAAAAGCAGCAAATGAATGAACTCAGAAGGTTAGGCTCGGTGCTGCCGTCTGTCTGAATGCATTTGGCAGTTTGATAAGGGTCTTGTCATTTTCTCCGAGTGTATGTATGTGTGCGTGCGTGCGTGTGAATGTGTGTGTGTGTGTGTGTGTGTGTGAGAGAGAGAGAGAGTGTGTTTGTATGCGTGTGTGTGTGTTTGAGAGACAGGGCAATGGAGAGATAATGGAGTTACAGTTCCACAGTTCAACAGCAGCAGCTGTGATGGGAACAGGACCAACTGGAGAACTTGCAGAAAAAAAACCATTTTGAAGACGGATTGCGAGTTCTGAGTTTAGCCTACTCAAAGCCCTTGTGGTCCAGACAAGAGGTGAGGACTGGCTGTCTAATATTTCACTTGAAATACGGGATACAAAAAGGAAATATGTGGTGACCTGAAAGAACGTGGTCATACGGGGAAAACCCTGATGGTGCAAGTTTCTTCAACAAGACACTGATGTGGATGATGGGAAGAAGCAGTTTGTGTCCATTGAGCATCGTATCTCTCTCTGAAAACCGACAAGAACCTCCCTGAGTGGTAACCATTTACCTTTCACACCATAGCCTGGTGAACTTCATAAATGTTAAATTCCGTGCACAGTTTACTAATTGCCAGCAACCAGTGAACTTGGAAGAATGAAACGTGAGATTGGATTGTGAATTAAATAACTTTTCTCAACTTACACACACATTACATACATGTGCGCTTAGAATTATACTTGGTTAAGTTAGGTTAGGTAGGTTAATAGTAATAAGTTCGAGATTGATCCTGTTTTCTTGTATTAAGATCATTGAAACGAACTTCTGTTTAACTAAGTATTTGTCTTCGTGAAGTCCGATTGCCGCTGATTTTCGGGGTCCACTTGGTACATAAGAATGGGGATACATCGGTGACAGAATCCTGTTTTAAATATGTATTCATTCGACATGCATATTTTTTTAAAACGTAATTTGCATGTAATATCTTCCCAAATGAGTGGTACCAAACGCGTTTGCGACGTCCATGACCATGGATGTGCCCTGGTGTAAATATTATTTTTGATATCAGGCAGCCAGGAGCAGCGGTGTGAATGCCTTACTTTCCATGGACTTTATCATGTTTATATATTGTCTCATCGAGTAAGTTTGGTATTGGTGCTTTCAAAAATATCTCTTTATACCAGATATATATACGGGTCTTTTTCACACATGCTGCATGGCAACAGGCCAAATCGGCCCACAATCCAGTGCCTCGTAAATACACCACATTAACATACGGTTCAAGGAATCCTGAAACACACACCCACCCCTACCCCCAGCCTCAAATACAACCCGGAATTCGAACTCTTGTCCCAATCGCTGGTGCTGAACGTGATTTTCCTTCTTTTTGGTCTGATCAAAACCCACAAGATTTATTGATTACTTGAAATGGCACACGCTTATTCAGTAAAATGTTTAGGCCAGAGTCCTTTCTTTTCCTTTTAAATATTTTATTGGTATTTAGTATTTAAACAATTGAATGATACAATTATACAATGTGGTATTAACTTAAAAGAAAAGGAAAAATTTCAGAGACAACGCACATTGTGCAGTCAAATCGTCAAATAAAAATAATAACCCAACCCAACCCAAAATTAAGAGAAAGAGAAGAAAAGTAAGTTAAACGTTCTTTTCGAGTGATTTACAAAAGTGATAGTTTAATTTGGGTATGTGGACTCTTTGAACCACTTCACAATTACAACAGCATCATGCACAAAATAAGGTCGTATTAATCATATCCACTCTCGCTTTCTAACAGTGTGAAATGTTGTAAGCGTAATATCCCTGACGCTGACAGAATCAATGATCACTCATTGTCTCATCAGAATTTTTTTAACTCTTTCGTATTTCTCAATTACATCTCTGAAGGAAAACGACGGCCTAAGCAGGGAATATATTCGGTTACAGTTTGCCGTGTGATTAAAGTCGATATTTTGTAATAGCGTGGAAATCGATGCCTCTGTGGAAATTCGCGTATTTTAACGAAGGGATTTCATCGCCTCAAAGTTTCAATTGGAGATATTTATGGTCACACAGAACACCTTGTCGTCATATCGCAGGGTCGAGAAGATAGAGTACATGATGATTGCCTTCATCTGTTTTCCTGGTAAGAGAAACTGTTATTCCACTTGTTTATCTCACTTTGTGAAAATATAATTCCAGAATTCATGAGAAAGATGTTATAAAGTTCTTCGACGATAGCGGGAAGTTATTTCGAAAGGTCATTGTGAGCTCGCTCACTGGAAACGGGACAAACTTTATACAGTTCCTGAAAAGATGTGGCTCACAGCATAGTTCGGGAGAATTAACAGATGTGGAATATTTGTACCTCAATGGCGTTTGATAATGATACAGTATATTTCAGAGATTGTTGTAAGGGTATAACGAGCTAAATAATGTTGGTCGACAAAAAATAGCACAGAAATTATATTTTTCTTTCGTATGGCAGTGTATGGGCATCAGGGCACCGCTGGATTCACTGTCAGGATCATTGGACTCTCCCGTTGTGTCGCAGTACAAGGTGGAAAAATGTGCATTCGGCAGAACATGTGCATTGCGACTCTGTTCCCTACCTCAGCTCCAACTATTTGATGCGATCGAGCCATTATCATTCTGCACCTTCCTATCCTTGTTATTAGACGTGTAAATGTTCCCGACTCCTTTGACAGATCGTACCACATACGCAACCCCTGGATTTGGAAACAATCTTCGCCGGCTGTAATAATGATATCCCCGCTGACCTTGAATCAATGCCTCAAATTTTATTTTCCTGTACCCTTGAAAAAAAGACGGCGATGACACACATAACATTGCAAGAACGCCGCAAGGCATCGAAAGCTCGGAGGAAATAAAAGCCCGGGTCTCTTCACATGTACAGTCCAAAGAAGATGCATGTGAATCTTTTCCTAAACCTTTGGTCGCTTCTTATTTTTTTTATTTGTCCGACAGTCCCGTGCCGTCCAATTATATCCAGTCATTCAACGCACCCCCTGTACGTTTTGGAAGGTGGGAAGAAACCGGAGAACCCAGTGAAAACCCACATAGACACGTCGGGAACGTACAAACAGCAGACATTGCGCGATTCTAAGCGTGGAGTCTGTAAGAAACGTTTCGCTGACTGCCTCACGAACCCTGCCGCCCTCAACCGCGCCGCTGAAGGAAACTTTATCTCCGGTTGCCTGACGGACCATGCGAATGGCAAGGATGAACCGCCCATAGGCTATCGGTGGTCTGTGAGTGGGAGAGGATGGTTGAGAATCAATGCTCTGAACCCCATTGTTACTGAAATATTTTGCTTGAGAAAAATTGTCATTGGCCCGTTTCTTTTGGAGATCTGAAACTGTGCTCATGGCGAGTCATGAAGATTTTCAACCTTTCTCTGCCCCCATGGGAGAGAGATGACTTAAAGTGAGAGGTGAGTGGAAAGGAAAGGGTTGAGAACCACTAGATAGAGAATTGAATCGGCACAGATCTTTTGGGCCGGATGGCCCGTGTACGTCTATTCCATTGTGAATCAGGCCGGGTGTGATTACAATCTGCACGTGGTTTCTGTAAAATTTATTGATTTATTTTAGCGCGAATACTACTAGCTGCCAAACGCCATTGGAAGTGATTTCACCTCATCCAGTTTAACATCATGAAACACAACAGAGTTCATCGTATTCAGTGAACTGAAACATTCGTATCTGATCAACCATGAATTACGATTTTTTTAAATCCTCGTTGCCATTTAATATTTTTGCATCTTCCGGTGTGGAAGGCCGATTTTATAACAGAGTGAATGTTAATTTTAGGGACGACTGAATCTCTTTGAATTCCTTTCTTTGTATCTTGAGGGAAATTGATGGGTGACGTTTGGGGTCGAGGACCTGAAGCAGGACATACATGGCAAACAAAGATGGCCCGTATGAAGACAATGCTGGATGCCACAGTGTCCAATCCGTGGACCAATTAGAGGTGGCAACGATATTAATCGGTTCAGCGACCTGGTCAATTAATTCACATACTTTCTATAGGTGTGAATAGACGGGAAGATGGTGCTGGTGACGAAGGGCGAGCATGGGCGATAGAAACAGGTGGACGCATTCATTGGGAATAAAAGGACGTTGGAAGACAATGGATGGGATGGGGGTCGGAGCAACTGGAGGTGCCGAAGGAAACAACGTCCTTGGGGGTGGCAGGGTTGGCGGTGAGCACACACCTTTACAGCGCCAGCGATCTGGACTGGGTACGAATCCCAGTGCTGTCTGTGATGAGCTTGTACGTTGTCCCCGTGTCTGCGTGGTGTTCCTGGTTACCTCCCACCGTTCCAAACGTACCAGGCGTGTTGTTTATTTAGGTGAAAATTGGGCAGTGCGGACTCGTGAGCCGAAATGGCCTGTTACACAGCTCTTTTTTAAAAACAAAAGCAGTCAGGTCTTCTTGGACGTAGGAGAGCCGGGCGTTAAAATCCACATTCCTTTCTTTGAAACAGAATTTAAAGCAACATTCCTCTCCCTCCGCTTCAGGTTTATGTCGGGTGAAGTGCTAATTGGCACGTGTAATGGTTTTTTCCCGTTAAGTTGCCTCTCGCTGTTATTTCCTGATCGTAAACTGACGGCACTTAACGATCCGCCATCATGTGTGCACTCAATCCCGGCTTCCTTCTCTTTCTCCAGTGAATTTCGTGGCGATCGTCACCCTATCCAGGGGAAAGTGCGGCCTGTCCACCTGCACCACGCGCTACCTGGTTGCCATGGCAGCTGCTGATGTGCTTGTCATTGTCATTGATGTCACCTGCTATCGCACTAATCACTATTATTTCCCATCGAATTTCCTGGACGTCACCCCGGGGTGCAGCGTGGTCAATGTGTTAACGCGTAAGGCCAAACATTGCTCCGTCTGGTTCACCGTCACTTTCACATTTGATCGATTTGTCTCCATTTGTTGCCAGAAGCTGAAAGCTAAATATTTCACGGAAAGGCCCACAGGTGGATTTCTGGTAACCACTGACGTTCTGCTCTGTTGCAAGAATATCCCATTTTATTTCACGTATAATCCCAAGGTGATCATCCGCCATGTGCCCTTCTTCTGTACCAGGAAGATAAGTTATTACACTGAACCTGGATGGAGAGTATTTGACTCCTTCCATATGACGACAACCCCGCTACTTCCTTTTGCTATGATCCTGCTACCAAATGCGCTCTTGGTCCATCATATTTTAATTGTTAGCCGGTTCGTAAAGGCCTGAGGGCTTAGAACAACGGAACGAATGCACGTGACTCAGAGATGGAGAGCAAGAGGTCTATGGTTTTATTATTCACCATCTCCCAAAACACAGCAGCAATAGACATTCACCAAGGCAAGTATTTACTTAAACAAAAGTTGTTATTAATTATATTTTAACATGAAAATATAATCAAACTTTAACTTATCTCTATATTTAACTTACTAAAATTGACCCACTTCTAATTCCAAGCTCACGTGTATGCAATGTGTGTGTAAATTTAAGAAAAGTTCATGGTTCACAGTTCAATCTCACTTCTCATTATTCTACGTTCTCGGGATGCAGGTAATTCTAATACTGTGCACAGAATTTTACATGTACAAAGTTTACCAGTCTTTGGTGCTCGAAAGGTAAATGTATACCGCACAGAAATACTTTTGTTGGGTTTGCAGAGAGAGATATTCGTTGTTCCAGGATTTCTACAACTGAGGCACCAGCATTAGACACTTCAACTTCTTACTGATGAAACCTGCCCCTTCAGGGTTCTATAGATGGTAACGTCTTTCGTTCACGATACCGCAGAATAGCCTGAAGCATCAAAAAGTTAGGACTTCCAGCCATCCGCCGTTATGTTGCTTTTATTGACGTGCAAGAAAATTCCTGGCTGGCTTTCAGTGTCAAACAGTAGTTGAGAGAGCACATTTTACCTCTATTTCTCTCTCTGTCTGTCTGTCTGTCTGTCTGTCTGTCTGTCTGTCTCTCTCTCTCTCTCTCTCTCTCTCTCTCTCTCTCTCTCTCTCTGTCTCTCTCTCTCTCTGTCTCTCTCTGTCTCTCTCTCCCTCTCTGTGTCTCTGTGTCTCTCTGTCTCACTCTCTCTGTCTGTCTCTCTCTCTCTGTCTGTCTCTCTCTCTCTGTCTGTCTGTCTCTCTCTCTCTGTCCCTCTCTCTCTCTCTCTCCCTCTCTCTCTCTCTCTCTCTCTCTCTCTCTCTCTCTCTCTCTCTCTCTCTCTCTCCCTCTCTCTCTTTCTCTTTTAATCAGCAGGATCATTTCGGAGGTTGCCTAAAACCCTCAAGAAAAAGGGCGTGCACGCACAAAGTTTATTTACAATTATAACAGTCATTTAGAAAGACATCTGCCCACTAAGGTTGATGGATCATATTATAAACATGCAAACTGTAGATGCTCGCAAGTTTATTTGTATCGACATTAAAATGTATTTTATTCTCACCCACAGACAGTCTCGATTCCGTCAAAATTACACCACAATTTGTCACGTGGCAAGGGTTACGCTCAATACTCCATTCCATCAACCCGACTCCACGTGTTCACGTGATGTCAGAACTACCCCAATATATATCTTTCCATCAGTGCTTATCACATGATGTAACTCAATCTGTTTTGCGCCACCATCTGTCAGATGTATGCCCCAAGATATTTGCGTTATTTAGTTTCTAAGTGTATGAGAAACGTTTCAGTAATATTGACAGGGTTGCATGCCATCGGTGGTATCAGTACTACGACATTTATAGCACCCAACATTGATTATGAATGGTGGACCAAGCCATCCTCCTAAATATACAGTGTGTATCTTCCTCTCTGATACCCAAACCGCGTGGTACACCTTTGGTACACGGTCCCTCGCCATCGGGAATCGATCCAGATTGCTAAACTGCAGTATGCCACTGATTTGTTGAGAATCACTCAAGTTCGATTGGGTCAACGAAAGATGACCCTGGACACAAGGGATTTGAATCAAACGTAACTTTATTAACACTTCAATTAATAAGAGGGCCACTTTATAAGGACTGGTGGAAACACTCGCACACAATTATAAGTAGCGTGGGAAGTGATCGTAAGGGGAATCAATGAGGGGAAATTATTAATTCACATAGTCGAACTATACACAGGGTTTATACACTCCCTCTTGGACCATTGAATAAGACGACGAAGATCTGGTACCAATGTATCCATTACGGTATATGCACACTCGCGGGCCCCTGATCAGTTGTGAGCATTGGCTCCCCTGCCAGTATTACTCTGGAGCTATTGGATTTCTAGCAACTCCACGGCTCAGCTTAGGGGTAATCTGCACCTTTCCCGAGACCCTTCCAAGCGATATCTGCAGTAGCAGACAGGCATTGAGCCGATTCCGCGGCTCTCACAATGAGGAAGAGGGAGTGAATGTTCTCTGTGCTGGTCGTAAATACAGGGTCCAGCCAATAAGTAATCAAGGTGATTTGAATCTGCCACTCTCAGAGTGTGAACGGACCACTGGTCTGACCCCAACCTGAACTCACTCTCCACCTGCAATTCATAACTTCGTAAGTTCAAGCCCAGTGGGAGGCGCAGCGAGCGGCACGGTCAGCTGTGTGGATTTTCCTGCCTATTCTCGCAGTTTATCCACCACGTAGCGAACATGGCGTGGGTGGGAATGGAAGTTACAAATCACCCATACCAGGGCACTCTACAAATCCTTTCCTATCATGCTATTCCTATTTACTCCATATTTTGTCTCCGACCGACGAACCACTGCAGGACACCTTCCCCACCCCGCCACATTTATGGGTGTTCCCCGTGGTAAGTTCTCCAGTCCTTCGAGCAGGGCAAAGACCACGAACCATCCTGCCGCTTTCTATTCCCATCAAAGGGAAGACTATCTCTCTGAGGTCCAAGCGGGTTTACCCTGACGTACTTATGGGCGAGGGGACCGGAAGCTCGCCTTAGAGGTTAGTGATAAGGACCATTCTCTAATACCACTCAGTAAACAGAATGCAACTGGGGAAGGCTCGAAATGTCCATTAGAACAACGTGGGAAACCTGCCCCGCTCAATCGGACTCGATCTCTGCAAATTCATTATTGTCCAACCACATTACCCCATCCCCCGACCATCATCGTTCTTCTCCCCGTGTCTTCATAATCGGGTTGGTTGCTTGTGAGGTCGTTACGATGTCATGATGCATCCGCACTTTTATAAGATCGCAGGCAATTTTTATGTATTTCGCTTTCATTTTACCTTTGCACGTAATATAACTGTCCGATGCAGTCCGTATGGACACGTGCTTGATGAGCACACTTCCGGTTTAATCCTGACTTGATATCCCAAAGGCGCCTCAGTACGGTTATTAGACACATATTCCCAGGAAACCCCGATTCATCTAGAAGAGAGACCACGTGGTGCTGCCCCTGGGGGTCCAACCTGTCGAGCAAATGGCTTGGAGTAGCTTACTAGCAAAGCAACGAAACGGCCAATTTCCTAAAAGTTATCTTATACACCAATCCTTGATCCCCTTCCTATTTGTGTGTTGCCTGCTGCTACATTTATTAGTGAATAGATCCACGTTAAATCATGCATCCGGTAGGACTTCCACACGCATAATAATCAAAACAACCTCATGCACGGTTGAACTATACTCCTACTCTAATTTTGTTAAATCTACACCTGTGTCCAGTCCTAACTTTTTCTCGCAGCACCAATTGATTTCTTGAGAAAGTGTCGGCGTCGGTATCTTCAAAGAAACACGAGCCTGGTCACACGGTTGTGCAATCAAAGGTTATTTTATTAATGGAACAACTAGTAAGAGAGACAATGTTCAAGGGCGCTTGGAACATACGTCCAAATTTATAAGGTGGCTTGGGAACACACAAACATATTTATAAGGGGGATTGGAAAGAAATGCACATAATTTATAAGCATGGGAGCATAGGCGCATAATTTGTAAGAGACCGTGGGAAAAGATCTTGAGAGGAAATAAACGGGAGAGAGTGTTAAACAATACACAATTATTAATTCACATAGGTGATACAGACATTCGGACACATTCAACGGGGCTGAAACATAGGCTCGTGGTGCACTGCATACCGCAAGGTGGATCTGGTACCATTATACCCACAGATGTACACGCAAGCTCTTTGACCCCTGATCATTTGAAAGGTGTGTGTGTTACTACTGTACACGCAGTGATATATGCACGCTCTCAAAACTACCATGTTTTCAGCAGTGTATCTAGTGCCAGTATTGATCTATACTAATCTGAGTTAGAGCAACACCACGGCAGTGTGGACCTTAGCCGACTCCCTTTCAAGCAGTTTCTGCAGTAGCAACCTATCATGGATCGGTATCCGGAGATGTCAGTACAAGGGTGAGAGGGCAGGGTCTCACGGATGGTGCTAAATGCAGGGTCTAGCCAATAAGGACGCGAGGTGATTTGAACAAGCCACTGTCAAGGTGAGCACTGGACAGTGGTCTGAGACCATACTTCACGAATTCTTCACCTTCACCGCCACCACATATCTCATACAGCTCTGCCACGGGGAGTTACACTTCACTCGTGAAACTGCAAGGGTCGAAAGCTGCAACTGGTGCTTATCATGTGCCCTGGTCTACATAGCAAGGATCTGATGCCTACAGGGAGACCGTTTTGTTGGTCGGTGTCTCCCCGTCCACAGCAACAGCAATGAGCTTCAAATGGTCAAACATTTTAATTCCACCGACCATTGAAAATCAGACATGTCTGTCCATTGGCTTCAGTACAACAACTCCGAGGCCAACTGTAGTTTGGAGGAAAGCTTTATGTTACCCGAGGTGTGCCGATAAAGTTTTCTGGTGTTAAGGAGTTAAATTCTGAGCTCGAGGAGCTCAATAATACCATAATGCTTGTGTCCCAAAGAATAGTGAAGCGCCGGGTAGATGATTCTTCAGGTCACTTTTGAGTTAAGAGTTAATATGCTCCGAACTAACTTCCCAAGCGGTTCATCATTTATACGGCCACTGGCCGAATATTCAGCTTGACCACTGCTTGGATGAATATCTATCAGAAGTGTTTTGAGTGTTTCACACTTTTAACTCTGCTACCTTCTCTAAAAGATGCGAGAATATTTAAAAAATAACTCAGAGGTACAAGGACAGCTTTATCCCATCTGTCATCTGATTCGTGAATGAAATGCACCTCCGAAACTATCTCATTTAGTCTTCATTTTCTTTTTTTTGCATTTTCATTTATTTTGAAAAGTAATTTATATAAATGTTTGTAGACTCATGCTGTCAATAAACTACGAATTTAGCAATATGTTCATGACAATAAATTGTGATGCAGATTCAATGAATGAACAGATAAATGTGGTCAATTTAGCTGTACATGGTAATTAGAGGAAATATCCCCAGTGACCGGTCTCAGGAGTCATGGGTCGGAACATCCACAGATTGCATTTCCTTTTACTGGGGAATCCCAGGATAGTGCTCTACACTGTCACGAAGCAGCAGCAGTGTCTGCTTGTCGGGCACTCTGAGAAAACTCTCCGATTACATACAGAGGCTTGTTTTAATATGAATGGATTATGTATGTGGCTGGTTGGATGAGTGCATGTGTAAAGGATGTGCGGGAGATATTGTGGAAACAAAAAGGTGTGACCTGCGAACGTGGGACGTGGAGGAGTTTGGGAAAAATCGTCAGAGCAGGTTGCACACAAACAATTTAAAACATTGAATATTTGTAGGATTTTTGCATAGTGCCTTTTGCAAAGAGAGCAACAAATGTGCAGCATACATCCTTCCTGGGAGAGCATTTGACGTGCAATCAATTTATTGGGAGAGCATTTGACGTGCAATCAATTTATATACTTTGACAAAACGTCTTGATAAGAACGAACAGTAATAGTGTTGTTTCATGTTCGATATATATGTGGATTCACAACAGGCGCTGGTGCTGAAATAACTTCGCGCATTCCCTCCGCCAACGGCACAGCCAAAATTATTCAAAGAAAGTATTACTGAATCGGGAGCTTCAATGTTTGCCACAAACATCCGTCCAAATACCGCCGTCAAAATTCTTCCAACTCTCCTGAAGAATTTGTATTCGAGTGGCCTGTCCTACGATGTAATAATAGTTGTTATTCAGTTGCCTGTTGGTAATTTGTCTGGTCGAGTACTGGCTGACTAAATATGGCTCGTTCTGCATCATAAAATCTTGGTGAACCGGTGAACATAGGCAAGTGTCCTGTTTCGTACAACTGTTCGCTGCCCAGGGCCTAAAAATTGGATATCCCGCAATTTACTAGTTAGTCAGGATTTACTATCCTTCACTGGTGGTGGTTGGTATTCCAGATAAGCCAGAAGATCATTTTAGTAAGCATGCCACAATGTCGATCAGTTGTCTATTAATATGCATTTGCTGAATCTTGTTTCACACGATGTTATTTGAAAGAAAATATGCTGTCAAATTTAATTCTCAAATATAATTGATATCAAGGCTAACTGTTAATTCACTGTCAGAAGTTGTATCCTTTGATTCGATCATTACTTTTTTTACATTTTTCAATTCCAACACATAATAAAATATTGAATAACCTGTTTCAGGGAATCACACTGTTATATTAATCTGTTTTAGCCTTGTGGCATATTCATAATGAGCAAACCAACAAGTAATACGGTTGTCAATCATCAGAGGTGTTCTTGATGTATGGGGTTATTCCTGATGTACGTGACCAACCTGTACCCTATTACCTAATATGCACAGAGACTTTAACAAATGAAAAAATGAATGCAAACCGTCTTGATGCTCATTTAAGGGTGAAACATCCTAACGATGCCAATTCAAAATTGGAATATTTTAAATCACTGAAAGAGAAGTTTGAAAATAGATCTAAAATCACTTCATTATTCGCTGCACTAACTAAAGCTTGAATAGAATCCTTGAAGCAAGCTATGAAAAGTACCTTTTGAGTTACTCCACGGATAATTTTGAGCAGAAAATACTTTGCACAAGCAACTTCAAGTAGCAAAGGTGACGGTTGTTGATGCAAAAACAAAGATATTTGAATTTACGACACTTCTAGAATGACGTCAAAGGAATATTTCTGCAAGTAATTTCAGTGAATTCTATTGGTTAAATATTTGTGAGGTAACTAATGCTGCTCCAAACGTGATTGTCGTCGATTTGTAAATGTTGGTTACCGAATTCAATCATAGATTTTTTGATTTAAAGGCAATGGAGTTTTCCTTTTTGTTAGCACAGCCACTGATGGTGGACTTGAGTGAAGTTGCACTGCAATACCAAGAGGACTTATCGGAGTTGCAAGGTGATGAGTCTATGAAAACTCTGTTCAAGGTGAAAGGAACCATGATGTGGCCATCTAACGAGATCGTAAAGAAAAACTGAAATGGACTACTTTAGCAAGAGAACTATTTATACATTTTCCATAGTTTTATTTAGTAGAATGTGGCTTCAGTGCTCTCAGTAATTTGATACAGGTTAAGAGAAATTACAAAACGTGGAAATTTAAGCTTGAAACTAAGAAATTTATTCCCTCAAATCAAAAGAAAATTGCTGCCAACGACAGGGGCGTGGTTTGATCTGAAGTGACGAGAATTCTTGAATGTGTGTTTGAGATGGTTGACGTATTGAAGTAGTAGTTGAATATGAAATATGTGTTCCCGTGTATTCCCGACCCAATTACATTGAAATGCACTTGCAGTAAATGATTTAATGAAAACTTATTTTGCATATATAACTTTTCGCACTAATGGATAGGCGGCCATGTTATTGAAAAATTAAATGGGGTCTATACGGCAAAAATGTTGAGAACCACTGCTCTTCTCGCTCTCCTCATCTCTTGGATTTCATTGCAGTCGATCCATTGTTCCCTCATCAACAGCCCGATGTTAAAAGCAATCTCCAAGGTTTTCTGCAAATTGTCTCTCTCTTCAGATCCAGAACAAACACAGTTACCGCGATTTACCTGAATATTAACATCCCGCAGGATTACTGCCACACGCCTTGTCTATTTGCTTTTGTAATTTTTTGTTCACATCCCGGCTGGTGATTGGAGGTCTGTGAAAGGACACTATCAGCTGTGCATTTTAATTCTCGCACTTCTAAAACTCGATCCACAAATGTTCTATAACTTTTTAATTTATGCACATTCACAAACAAGTCAACGTTTTCGCTCAGCAACAGATCCAAAAGGACCCTTGCCGAGGCTTTGGACACACTGGAACCTTGGGTATTAAGATCCCAATAACATCCGCCCTTCAGCTTCGACTCCACGGTGACAATGCAATTATATCTTCCAATGTGCAGCTCAACCTCATAGACATCCGCTTTATATCTAATGCTGCCTGAATATAAATGAAATTCTTTCGCCCATTTATTGCTGCTTTTGACTTTGTCTCCCGATTGAATTTTCACTCATTGCATTGGCTGCAACTCTTCCCCAAATGTCTGGTCCTCCACACATACTCCCTACCAGCTGTCCGTGTTTGTGGGCCAACTGCATCGTCCTCTTCACTTTGGGTTCCATTCCCTACCAGTCAAGTTTAAAGAGCCCAAACAGAATAAGCAAACCCTCCTGTCTGGACATTGTTTCCTCTCGAGTTAAGTTGCAACACGTCCCACGTTCGCAGGTCAACACTTGCCGAGGAAAGGTCCCAGTGATGCAAAGTTTGAAACCACTCCACTGCGTCAAGATCAACCTTTGGCTACCCCTTCCCCTTAGGAATATTCCTACCCGTTCAGCGGCAGCCTGGACACGACCCCCGGGAGGAAACACAATATCCTAGAATCTCTTATTAGACCCTTGATTCTCCTCTCCTTTCGCCTTACTGTCTTCTAGCTGAATTCACAATTTCCTTCTCAGATTCAGATGCCACTATTGTGCTATTCATCAGGCTACCTCCAGGCCCAGGTAGGTCATCCCCCTCAACAACATCAAAATATTATACCTGTTAAATGGAATGGCCACCGCTATACTCAGGTATAGATAAAGGTAAAGGTACCCTTATTGCTATTTAACACTACATTTAGAATTTAACATAAATGATTTTTAAAAACTATTTCCTACTTTAAAGCAGGACGAGAGTCACCACCTCGTCCTGTATTCCTCACAGTACCCTACAGCACCTTCTGTACCTTGGCCGACACTCCACCAAGGTCAGACTAGGAAGCCTGCTCAAGGATGTCCGAGTTTTAGGGCCATGTACCATATAGATCAAGTGTGCGTGGAATTCCTTTTTTGTCAGAGAATTTAGAGGTGGTTTGGGAGGAATTGTTAGAGCAGGTTCCTACAAACATTTAAAAACTTGGAATATTTACAGGACTTTTGCAGAACTCTGCCCCCGTCAGGGTTCTCCAGATGATCCTTCATCTTTCAGGTCACCTTTCAGACAGCCAGACTGCTCCTTTGAACAGGTAGTCTTCCAAATGTTAGTCAGCTTTGTCCTTCTGGAACTGATTTCTGTCTCCTTTCTCTCTGTTTCACACCCTCCCTCTCTGAGAGAAACACCGTTCTCCCTGCTGCAAAGATCATATGCTATCCCAGAAAGGCTGTGTGCTGCACATTTGTTCCTCTCTTTGCAAAGGCACTCTGCAAAAATCCTACAAATATTCAATGTTTTAAAATGTTTGTGTGCAACCTGCTCTGACGATTCCTCCCAAAGACCTCGAAATACTCTGTCACACCTTTTTGTTTCTACAATATCTCCCGCACATCCTTTACACATGCACTCATCCAAACAGCCACATACATAATCCATTCATATTAAAACAAGCCTCTGTATGTAATCGGAGAGTTTTCTCAGTGTGTCCGACAAGCAGACGCTGCTGCTGCTTCGTGACAGGGTAAAGCACCATCCTGGGATTCCCCAGTAAAAGGAAATGCAATCTATGGATGTTCCGACCCATGACTCCTGAGACCGGTCACTGGGGATATTTCCTCTAATTACCATGTACAGCTAAATTGACCACATTTATCTGTTCATTCATTGAATCTGCATCACAATTTATTGTCATGAACATATTGCTAAATTCGTAGTTTATTGACAGCATGAGCGTACAAACATTTATATAAACTACTTTTCAAAATAAATGAAAATGGAAAAAAAAAAGAAAATGAAGACTAACTGAGAGAGTTTCGGAGGTGCATTTCATTCACGAATCAGATGGCAGATGGGATAAAGCTATCCTTGTACCTATGAGTTATATTTTAAAGACTCTCGCATGCTTTAGCGAAGGTAGCAGAGTGAAGAGTGGGAAACACTCAAAACAATTCTGATAGATATTGATCCAAGCAGTGGCCAAGTTAAATATTTGGCCAGTGGCCGTAAAAACGATGAACAGCTTGGGAGGTTAGTTCGCAGCATATTAACTCTTAACTCAAAAGTGACCTGAAGAATCATCTACCCGGCGCTTCACTATTCTTTGGGACACAAGCATTATGGTATTATTGAGCTACTGGAGCTCAGAATTCAACTGCTTAACACGGGAAAACGTTATCAGCACACCTCGGGTAACATAAAGCATTCCACGAAACTGCAGCTGGCCTGGGAGTTGTTGTACAGAGGCCAATGGACAGACATGTCTGATTTTCAATGGTCGGTGGAATTAAAATGTTTGACCATTTGAAGCTCGTTGCTGTTGCTGTGGACGGGGAGAAGCCGACCAACAAAACGGTCTCCCTGTAGGCATCCGGTCCCTGCTATGTAGAGGAGGCCACATGATAAGCACCAGTTGCAGCTTTCGACCCTTGCAGATTCACGAGTGAAGTGTAACTCCCCTTGGCAGAACTGTATGAGATATGAACAATGGTGGTGGAGAAGGTGAAGAATTCATTAAGTGTGGTCTCAGACGACTGGCCAGTGCTCACCTTGACAATGGCTTGTTCAAATCACCTCGCGTCTTTATTGGCTACACCCTGCATTTAGCACCATCCGTGAGAACATTCACCCTCTCACCTTTGTACTAACATCTCCGGATACAGATCTATGATAGGTTGCTATTGCAGAAATTACTTCGAAGGGAGACGGCTAAAGTCCACATTGCGATGGTGTTGTTCTAACTCAGATTAGTATAGCTCAATACTGGTAGTAGATACATTGCTCAAAAGATCGTAGTTGTGAGAGCTTGCATATATCACTGCGTATACAGTAGTAAAACACACACCTTTCAAATGATCAGGGGTCAAAGAGCGTGCGTATACGTCTATGGGTATAATGGTGCTAGATCCACCTTGTGGTATTCAGTGCACCACGAGCCTATGTTTCAGCCCCCTTGAATGTCTCCGAATGTCTGTATCACCTACGTGAATTAATAATTGTGTATTGTTTAATACTCTCTCCCGTTTATTTCCTCTCAAGATCTTTTCCCACGGTCTGTAATAAATTGTGCGCCTATTTTCCCATACTTATAAACTGTGTGCATTTCTTCCCACTCCCCCTTATAAATATGTGTGTGTGTTCCCAAGCCGCCTTATAAATTTGGGCGTATGTTCCAAGCGCACTTGAACATTGTCTCTCTTATTAGTTGTTGCATTAATAAAGTAACATTTGATTGCACAACCGTGTGACCAGACCCGTGTTTCTTTGAAGATACCGACGCCGACACTTGCTCAAGAAATCAATTGGCGCTGCGAGAAAAAGTTGGGATAGGACACAGGTATAGATTTAACAAAATTCGAGTGGGAGTATAGTTTAACCGTGCTTGAGATTGTTTTGATTATTATGCTGTGGAAGTTCTACCGGATGCATGATGTAATGTGGATCTGTTCACTAGTAAAGGTAGCAGCAGGCAACCCACAAATAGGAAGGGGATCAGGGGTTGGTGTATAAGATAACTTTTAGGAAATTGGCCGTTTCGTGGCTTTGCTAGTTAGCTACTCCAAGCCATTTGTTCGACAGGTTGGATCCCCAGGGGCAGCACCACATGGTCTCCCTTCCTGATGAATCGGGGTTTCCTGGGAACATGGGTTATGTTAAGTAACCGTACTGAGGAGCCTTTGGGATATCAAGTCAGGATAAAACCGGCAGTGTGCTCATCAAGCACGGGTCCATGCGGAATGCATCGGACATTTATATTACGTGTAAAGGTAGAATAAAAGCGAAATACATAAAAATTGCCTGCGATCTGATCAAAGTGCGGATGCGTCATGACATCTAACGACCTCACAAGCTACCAACCCTATTATGGAGACACGGGGAGAAGAACGATGATGGTCGGGGGATGGGGTAATGTGGTTGGACAATAATGAATTTGCAGAGATCGAGTCCGATTGAGCGGGGCAGGTTTCCCACGTTGTTCTAATGGACATTTCGAGCCTTCCCCAGTTGCATTCTGTTTACTGAGTGGCATTAGAGAATGGTCCTTATCACCAACCTCTAAGGCGGGCATCCGGTCCCCTCGCCCATAATGACGTTTGGGTAAACCCGCTTGGACCTCAGAGGCAGGTCCTTTGATAGGAATAGAAAGCGGCAGGATGGTTCGTGGTCTGCTCGAAGGTCTGGAGTACTTACCACGGGGAACACCCATAAATGTGGTGGGGTGGGGAAGGTGTCCCGCAGTGGTTCGTCGGACGGAGACAAAATATGGAGTAAATAGGAATAGCATTATATGAAAGGATTTGTTGAGTGCCCTGGTATGGGTGCCTTGTAACTTCCATTCCCACCCACGCCATGTTCGCTACGTGGCGGATAAACTGCGAGAATAGCCAGGAAAATCCACACAGCTGATCGTGCGCTCGATCCGCCTCCCACTGCGCCTGAACTTACGAAGTTATGAATTGCAGGTGGAGAGTGAGTTCAGGTTGGGGTCAGACCAGTGGTCCGTTCACACTCTGAGATTGGCAGATTCAAATCACCTTGCTTACTTATTGGCTGGATCCTGTATTTACGACCAGCACAGAGAACATTCACTCCCTCTTCCTTATTTTGAGAGCCCCGGAATCGGCTCAATGCCTGTCTGCTGCTGCAGACATCGCTTGTGTATCGGGAATGGTGAAGATTACACCTAAGCTGAGCCGTGGAGTTCTTAGAAATCCAAAAGCTCCAGAGTAATACTGGCAGGAGAGCCAATGCTGACAACTGATCAGGAGCCCGCGAGTGTGCATATTCCGTAATGGATACATTGGTACCAGATCCTCGTAGTCTTATTCAGTGGTCCAAGAGGGAGTGTATAAACCCTGTGTATAGTTCGAATATGTGAATTAATAATTTCCCCTCATTGTTTCCCGTTACGACCACTTCCCACGCTTACTTATAACTGTGTGCGAGTGTTTCCACCAGTCCTTATAAAGTGGCCCTCTTTTTAATTGAAGTGTTAATAAAGTTACGTTTGATTCAAATCCCTTGTGTCCAGAGTCATCTTTCGTTGACCCCATTGAACTTGAGTGATTCTCACCAAATCAGTGACATACTGCAGTTTAGCAATCTGGATCGATTCCCGATGGCGAGGGACCGTGTACCAAAGGTGTACCACGTGGTTTGGGGATCAGAGAGGAAGGGCTTGGTCCACCATTCATAATTAATGTTGGGAGGTCTAAATGTCGTAGTACTGATACCACCGATGGCATGCAACCCTGTCAATATTACTGAAACGTTTCTCATACACTTAGAAACTCCCATTAAATTCCTTAAGGCTGGAGATTCCAGTATCTGATAAGATGGATGAACTCACGACTATTCGCCAGGCTGAGGAGGTGCAAGGCAGGATTGACAGGGATAAAATCACACCTGAAAAGACTGGGTAAGTCAGATGGGTGACTGAAGAGGGAAAGTTGAAAGGATAAGAATGTAAGCAGAGTCTGAACAGCTCACATCCTGCCTTATTGAATTCATTAGAAATGGTAAAGTGTTCGCGTATCCATACGCGCCTCTTTTCACAGATACACTTCAGATGTCGTGATTCCCACATTTGTCCCCTTTTCGAACACTGAACTATCCTTCAGCCGTCCATTCACACCCACACTCCCCATTCTTTCCTTGCCCATCCATATTTAATATCAGCGGATACCTCGAGTCTTCTCACTTTATCTGTTACCTCTCTATCTTGGAGCCTGCCTTTCAGATATATATCCCCCTCTCGACCCCTAATCCTCTCCATCACCCGACATGCTTCACCGCTTTGCAGCTAACATGTACGCAAATGTCTTGTCTAATCGTGTTCACCCTGGTCTTTTTATACTGGTTATGTCATCTCTGCCAACCAAGACTCTAGAAAGGGGACCCATCCGAACCAAGGAGAGGAAGCAGTTTCTTGCATTGATGGTGCTCGACTGGCCGAGGAGCTCGAGCAGATTATAATGCCTTCTTCTTCAGCACATGCATTTTTATTCCTCGCTGATAAAAAGAGGGGGATGTCCGGAATGAGCAAATATGTTCACGTTGTCGTATTTAAAAGATAACCCAGAGATTTAGAATTTGCATCCACTAATATCATAATAACGTCTACACCTTTCGGATCTCTTGACGAATTGTAGCAGCATTTTAAAAAGACGAATAAAATTCTGCACACGAAACATCTATATCACCGGAATTGAATTGTTGGACTGCTTTCCACACTCAAATAATGTACGGTGATCAACGGAAATAAAGGCAACAGATGCTCAATCACGTTGCTGCTTCCTTTTATGATGTCTACAAAACGCACAAAGATTTTCTACCATTTATTTGTAAATTCCCAACAGAGGTAGTAATTGAAAGTGGAGTTAATGACAAAGATATCCATTTAATATAAAGAAATATTTTACCCATTCTTCAGCTGTTTCCTGAATGGTCTCTGTGACAATGTGACAATGCATGTGTTGGTACAGGTACTGAGAAATTGCAACATGAATCCATATTGCTGAAGGACATATGTCGGAGTATTCAAGTCTGAGAAAAAATAATTTTGAACTGCCCATATCAAGCCAAATATGGTAAAAGGAATGCACAACAAAATAAAGTTTTTTGACAGAGCGATCAATAAAATCATTGTCTTCTTCCGATTTTCCACCTCCAAATCTCTCTGCAACCCAATATTGTTTCGGAGTCTCCGACGCAATTTATTTACAAATATAATATGACTGATAAAGCATTGAAAAATACAACTGATGTGGTTGAACACACGGTATGTCTGGAATAAGGGTGAAGCGACAAATTCAGCGTTTGTATAGCAGTACCATGGAACGCAGTCAATAACATAGAGCGGTTTCACGGTAAAGTAGCAGGGAGCAAACCTGGCACAGGTTAGTATCGGTACCATTACTCTCAGCATAGCCGCCGTTCTCTCGGTCCAATCACCTTCCTTCAGCTTTTGACTACAAATGGCGATAGAGCGATCGAACTTAAAAACAACTGTCAGCCAAACTGAAGTGTCCATGGCAGGGCTTAGAGTGCATACCGGATTTATAAGCAAATAACGGGAATAATGATTGTTTGTTACTTATTTGATCCAAAAAAACGCCAGACACAACGCCTATTAAATCTGCCATTGCCATTCCAGCCAAGTAACGAGCTGTGCATTTGGACAGTCCACATTTTCCACGTGAGAAAATCACAATCACAATTAAATTACCTGAAACGAGGAGAAAAAAAAGATAGTTAAATAGATGTCAACCTGACCTGTTTTAATTGGCGCATTTGGCCCATCATGTACCCTATCTCAACCCATACTTTGTCCGGCAGGTTGGCTGACAATTATTGAGTGTAACGTCATCTGCCTCGGGCTCCGTTTGTCCCCTCGAGGTTGCGAGAAGTGGGAACCGGAGTGGCGATTGCAACACATGGTCCAGCTGTTGTGAGCGGGACTCTGAGGTCCACAGCTTTATCCGATAGCAGAAACTCACTTCAGAGTTAGTCCTCCGTTGGAATCTGAAAATGCTGGGTGCATTGATAATGGGTAGAAAGTGGGGGTCAGAAATACTGCGTTTCTTCAGGATTGGAGCCTTTACCAAATGAAATCTTAAATATAAATATCAAGCTGGCAAGAGCACACGGAACGGAATGCGAATGGGCTATTCTCGTTCTTCAAGTAAGTATGGGGACGTGAGGGGCTGGTTCCATTTGCCACGTCGGGGGTAAATTGGAAACGTAAAGGACGAGCTGTGGTGTAATTCACAGTTGTAAGATTTCAAGGTTTCTTCGAAAGACTCCAATACATGGACACATATTTCTCAGCTTTGCTTTGTAAACCGGTGCAAAGTTAAATGCTGGAACAGAATCAGTTTTTGCACGGACCTTGCTGCTGACATGAATGAATGAACCGTCAGCTGAAGGTTGAATAGAGAACAAAAAAGTAAATATGAGAAGTTCGCAGCTTGAGCATTCTGAAAATGTTTCATCCCGAGACTCATCTTCAATAAGGGCTATCAAAACGATTTTCTGCAGTGCGGCAGCACAATCAGAAGGATGGACATGATGGACAGTTGCCAGTTCCAGTTACGTACCAGCAATCCCCAGCACTGTCAGCAGTGGGAAGTAAATGGAAGAAATGTAGTAGATGGCGTCATATCCCATTTTCTATGCGAGGTAAAGATCAATGTACAGAAGGTTCAAACGATCAGGTTTAATGGGGATTGTGTCAAAACGTTCTTATAGAAGAAAAACAGAGTCCTCCGAACCCATTTGCGTGACCCTGTCGTTTATCGCATCAGGCTTGTCTCATTGACTAAACACGGGAACTATTTTTTCATCCATCGGACAAGGATGAATGAAAGACAATCGTCAGGGGAGACGACGAGCATATGTTTTTCATGTTGTTTGTAACATATTTTAGAAAAGGCTGTTGTATATTTACCCTGAACCCTGATCAAGAGGGGACGCACATGGGAAGTTTATTGAGATTTTTAGGGGGAGCCAATTCAACTTCAGCCCAACTAGGAGGTTGTGTAATATCTATCCTCCTATTAACAAATTTGAATTGTGCAGTCTCATAATAATTCTGAAACTGAGGCAGTTGAAGTCAACCTCGAGCATATTTCTGAGTCCATTTCTGCATTGCTACCCAAGCTATTTTTCCTTTCCACAGCATGTGCCTTACCGCCGTATACATTCCAAGTTAAGTTTCCAAAACTACGTGCGCACCCTCGTATTTAAAAGATTTCAATACATCAGTGATTTAGAATTTGAATCCCCGAATATCATAATCACATCTACACCTTTCAGTTCAGGTAACAGATTGCGGCAGTATTTGAACAACTCGAAACTCAATGCCTTAGAGCGGTTCATACTCTCTGGGGGAGAGAGAGAGAGAGAGATAGAGAGAGAGATAGAGAGAGAGAGAGAGAGAGAGAGAGAGAGAGAGAGAGAGAGAGAGAGAGAGACAGAGACAGAGAGAGACAGAGAGGGAGACAGAGAGAGCGAGGGGGGGGGGGAAAGCGAGAGAGAGGAGAGAGACGGGAAAAGATAGGAGGCTCGAGTATCGTTGTTCAGCCTCTATTTCACATGGTGCATCATTGGTAGTTGGCGGCAGTCTCCATGCTTACTGAGACCGAAATCACATCTCTAAGCATGTATATTTATGCAGAGGTGCTAAACAGCTGTTACAGGAAATAGGCTTATATCACGGAATAATAATATCTTTATTAAAATCTTTATATATTAGCCTCTTAATTTTATGTAACATGATGTGTCAATCACCACTGTTAATGCCCATGACTATATTTACGGCTACCATTTTGGTTCTGTAACCTATCTCGCTCATTTGATGCTGTCGTAAAACAGGCTGTTTGCCAATTATGTTAGTTTTAATGTCAAAGCTGTAATCTCTATCTTTAATCTCTATCTTTCTTTCACAGATCGGTGCAAGCTATGTTTATGACTGTGCCAGTTATTCTTTGTTAAGTTTCTTCAACAGATTTCTCCTAACTAATAATTAAAAATTGAAACACACAGAATATCTTCGTTTTAATTCATCACCCTCATTAACATTCACATTGTGTGAATTCTACAGCTTCAGGCATTATTCGCCATAAGTGGGTGGGTGGGGGATGGGCGGGGGGATTATAAACGACAACGTCCACTCTTTGCTTGAAAGACATTTATTATTATTTCACACCTCTTGGTTTCGTATTTCCTTCCCAGGGAAGTTTTTTTAAATTGATTACTCCAGCCTAACTAATAGCAATGTGCCCTTTATCTATAAGGTTAAGAAACAGCATCTCCCAATTGCATTTAATGTCACATTCGGTTCTGCCGACCGCACTTTTACACCTGACGACTCGTAGAAATCATGATTTCCCTTCTCTCTGGTGACCCTACCCTATGCCAGGGACGTTAATATCGATTGAAATGAGGCAGGTACTATTTCAGGAAGGCGATGATTATGGTAACCTGCTGAAACGCACTGCTAGAAATCTGGGGTGGTTGAATGGTCACCGGAATTGTTTCGGCTAAAAGCTATGGAAAAAAAGGAAATCCCTCCTTTCACTTGATAAGTTCGAACCCTGTTCCAAGAGGGATCCTGACGTCAACGCTAATTTTGATAACAAAAGTAACTGATTGTATATCTCGTGTATTTTTTTGCATACTGTATTTCTCATAGTTTTGAAGATATATTGTTGATCTGGTTAAGTAGGTCTATAGCAGATACAGGCAACAAGGAGCTAATGAGGTAGGAGACGAGTATACGAAATGTAAGTAAATATTTAAGAAGAACAGTAGGATGGCAAATTATTATTGGAGGCTATTCTGATAGATTGGATATGCACGATGGGACGGCCAAGGGATGATTGTCAGCATGGTGCTATGCGTGGTACATTATGTTTTACGAAACCTATCGAGGTCTTCGAGGAAGTTACCATGAAAGTAGAAGAAAAAAAGGCTGTGGATGCTGTTTACATGGACTCTAGTAAGGACTCTAGGAAAGATACCACATGGGAGGTTCAGAGAAAAGGTATCCATGGAATGAGTGTAAACCGGATTCGAAATTGGCTGAAAGGTAGAAGACAGAGGGAGGTAGATGACGGCTTCTCAGTCTGGAGGCCTGCGATTACGGATCATCGCAGGTGCTATTCTTGTTTGTTTCCTCTATCAATGATCTAGATGATAATGCTGTAAATTGGTCCGACAAATTGGCTGATGAAATGGATGTTGCCGGGTTTCAGGAGTAGAATTAGAGGGAACAAATAAACAGGTTAGAAATTTATTCCTTAGAGAATGAGGGGAGATTAGATAGAGGTTTACAAAATCATGAGATGTGTCGACAGAGTAAATGCAAGTAGACACTCTCCACTTAGAGAAGGAGAGATAAATACCATAGGTTTTAGGTTGAAGGGGGAAGGTTTAGGAGGAATACAAGTGTGAACATTTTCACTCAAAGGGTCGTGGCAGCATTGAACATGTTGCCATTGGCGCTGTAATTGCAGAATCACTCTTACATTCTTACATTGGATGAGAGCGGTCTGAATGGTGATGGGACGATGCAGGGCAGTGGGACTAGAGGTGTGAGGTTTTGTGCACGGACAAGAAGGGCCGAATAGCATGTTTTCTGCGCTGTCGTGTTCTATGGTTCTATGATATATCATGATCGCTAGGGGGCAGTCTCCTCTCCCTATCTACTCTGAAACCTATTTCTGCAAACACTTATACGGTATTTAAGAACAAAGACAAATAATCTGTTACAGAAAATGGAATCGCATCATGGAAGAGGATGGGGAAAACATCATGAAGATATATATTATATTTTTTCGATGTTAAATTCCAGATATTCTCCAATATGAACACGATTGTGTCCAGAACTACTGTTATCGTCTTGGACTATTGTTAAAGATATAACTTAGCTTCCACAAAATAAGTATCGCTGTTCTGATGCTGTAACGAAACGGGTTATTTCCAATTATGTGCCGGTTAATGTCCAAAATGTCAAATCGAACTTTATTCCACCTATTATGTTAATACCTCGATCTGTCTATTCATCATAAAAATTCTTCCACGGTGATACTGATTAAGAACAGAGAGGATATGGAGGATGTAGGAGTACGATCTGAGATTTTCCAGTGGAGCGCTGAGACGAGCGAGAGAGAATATATTTGAAAACATTTGCTCTAGACTGTGCGCATATTTTTGACCACTCACTTGTCTGGATCAACATCTATGCTCCATTTGTCGGTCCATGTCTGCAACTGAACCATGTTATTTTTTGTTATTTGTTGGCTTTTTACACTGTCAACTGCTCCTCCATTCTTAGTGTCACCCGTGAACTGACGGAAATACCCAGCAACGTATCCATCCAGATCCATTTTGATCGAGGTCACGAATGGAGAAAATCCAACACAGATCTCTGCGCATCGCCACATGTTGCGAGCTTCCATCCAGAGGAAAAAACTTTCATTCTTCTCTCCAGCTTCTATATGCCTTTCTGTGTTTAATACACTCCAGCAATTAACCATAGTCTTCATGCATCGGCATCTGCAGTACCAACCGACCATAGAAAAATTTGCTAATTTCTATATTATTGCCCCATCAGAGCTTTTGTTTCAGTCGCTTCGGTGTCTTGCTGAACAATCTTTCTCCATCAGGGTTTTCCGGATGATAACCTTTTTTAGTTCACCACAGAGTTCCTTTTTGTTTTCCGTATTTCAAGTGAAACATAATGCAGTGAGTCCTCTCCTCTTCTATGGTCGACAAGGGCTTGACCAGGCTGAAATAATCATTCATAACCCGTCTTTAAAATGGGGGTTTCCACAAGCATTTCAGCTTGTCCTGTTCTAGTCCCAGCTGCTGCTGCTGAACTGTAGAAATGTAACTCAATGGTCTCTCCATCACTCTATCTCCCTCCCCTCCCCCTCTCTTTGTCTCCCTCATACACACACAAACACACACATACACACACACGGACTCACATGTGTCACGCATGCACACACACACGCGTGCACACACACACACACACACACACACACACACACACACACACACACACACACACACACACACACACACACGCACACACGCACACACACACACACACACACAAAACCACATGAACCTTTTAGAGCAGCCATCTGTGCTCAAACAGACTGCGGCACCTGATCTAACCTTCCGAGTTACTTGTCGGATAATTCTGAGAAACTCAGTACATAGAACAAGCAATTCCAACCAGCAAAGTTGACCATCGTTGATGCAAAAACAAAGATATTTGAATTCATGAGACTTATTGAATTGTGCGAAAGGAATATTTCTGCAAGAATTTACTGTCTATTCTATTGGTTGAATAAGTGTGAGGAAACGAATGCTGCTACAAACGTGATTGTTGACCAGTTGCAAATGTTGGAGACCGACCTCAATGAAAGATTTGTGATTTAAAGACAGTGGATGTTCCCTCTTGGACAGCTTAGCCATTGCTGTGGAGTTAATTGAAATTCCATCAAGAGGTGTTATTAGAGTTGCAACATGTTGACACTGTTAAAAATCTGTTCAAGGTGAAAGGAACCATGATGAAAATAAATACTGAACTATACTACTTTATCAAGGGAAATAATGATATATTTTCCATCATCTTATTTAGCAGAATGCGGTTTTAGTATTGTCAGTGATTTGCTACATGCTAAGAGAAATTACAAAACGTAGAGATTTAAGGTTGAAATTAAGAACGTTAGTACCTCGAATCAAAAGATATCTGCAGCCAGCGTCAGGGGCGGTGTTCTCACTTAAGTGACGACAATTCTTGAATGTGTGTTCGTGATGAATGACGTATTGTAATAGTAGTTGTATATGAAATATGTGTTCTTGTGTATTCCCGACCTAATTGCATTCAAATGCACTTGCAGTAAATGATTTAATGAAATCTTACTTTAAATATATATATTTTTCTACTAATGGAGGGTCATACAAATTTTTGAAAAATTAAAATGGGAACTATACGGCAAAACAATATTTGGCTTTAGCTTTTTTCCAAATTTTAATTAAAAGATAACAGAAACATAGCACACAATATAAAAAATTCAGGAAAAAATCACTAATATCTATCCCCCCTCCTACCGTTACAGCCAGCTCCCTGAAAGGGAGCAACAAAAATATTTATTCTATTTTTATTTTAAATGTTAACAACATTTCAAAAAATATCTAAATGCATATATTTTAAATACGGAGAGAGCCCACTAAGAAAAAAAAAATTGTCATGTGAAGTATAAGTAAAATTTTCCATAACAACACATACTTTCAATTCATTATGCCAACGAGCTATATTAATCTCAGTATCATCCTTCCAGGTACTAGCAACACATTTATGCACTACTGATAGTACCGAATGAACAAAAGCAATTTAAATTTTATCCAATCCCATTCCTCTTAACGAATATATATTTACAAACAAGAAAATCGATGAATCCTACGGTTGTATAAAATTATATAATTTCTCCAAAACTGCTTGAATTTCTAATTTTGAATATTAACCCAATTCCATACAGCATGTAAAAATTTACAATATATGAACAACATCTAAAAGGAGAATCCGAATTACTAAACGCATTTCTTTAAAACTTTTGCGTGGTTAAATATAATTGATGTCATAATTATAATTAACCATTCCATATCGCACATTAGTCAATTTAATTACATCGTTTTGACACATATTCGACCAATCTTCTTTTGTAAAATAAATACTAAATCATTCTCACGTTTAAGTTTAGATTTCTCCCAATCTTATATATCTATATTATCTTGTAACAATTATACCTAACTGAAATATAACCCTTTTTTAGTATTGAGAAATTCAAAGAATCAAATCTCACAACGTAGGTACAATTATGTCTCTACCATAATTATATTTTATTAAAGCCTTACGATGATAATACACAAACAAAGAATTTACAGGTATATCAAATCTTTCTCTCAATTGATTAAAAGAAAAAAATGCCCCTCAACAAAACAATATTGTATTGTCTTTATACCTTAAGAATTCCAAATATTCAAATAATTATTAAACATTGAAAAAGGATTAATCTCATGATTATACAATGGAGTTAAAATAGATAATTTAACTTTCGACCCTAACACCCTATTTATTTAACCAAACCTTTTTCAATATCGGCATATCACATTGCTGTAAATCAATCGAGTTCCAACGATATTCAAATTCATCTATTTCAACCCTAGAATTACACGCCATCTCCACTTTAGCCCAAATATGAGGCTGATCTAACTCCTTCAATTAACTCCCAATTAACTCCTTCAACTGAGCCTCTTCATAATAATTTCAAAAATGTGGTATTTGTAATCCACCCAGTGTTTACTTCCATGCAAGTCTTCACAACGCCATTCGAGCTCACCTAACTTTTCATAAAAACTCTCGCACTGGTTTATTCAGATGTTGAAAAAAAATCTCTTCGAATGTGAACAAGGTAGTGACTGGAATTAATATTGAATTCGAGGAAACATATTCATTTTAATACAGTTAACCCGACCAATCAAAGTTAATTGAAGATCTTTCAACTTAATTAAATCTGCTTTAATCCGTCTTCACATAGGTACATAATTTAATTTATATAATGATTGATAATTCGAATCCAAATAAATACCTAAATATTTAATTTTACTTCTCCTCTATTTTGTAATTGTGTTAAATTCAGAATACTCTTGCACTCCAACTAATAAAATTTCACTTTTATCCCAATTAATTTTAAATCCCGATAATTCTACAAATTTCAACAAACACTCTTGCAGTTGTTTCAACGACCGTTACGGTGCCGTCAAGTATACCAACATGTCATCTGCAAATGTAAATTTTATATTCTTCATTCTTAACCGTCATCTATCTAATTTCTTAATTTTGTCTAATAGCCTGAGCTGACAGATCACAAACTAAGCAAATAAGGCTGGTGAAAATGGGCAGCCCTGTCGAGATGAAGAAGTCAATTTAAATAGTAAAGGAATCTGTCCATTTCTCACCACCCTAGCAATCGTATACGTGTATAAAGCCTTACCCAACCAAAAAAAAGGGTCGAATTTAAATTGCTCTAAACACCTTAAATAAAAAATACCACTCAACCCATATCAAAAACATTTTCTGCATCTAATGCAACCAGAATAGGATTGTTAGGTTGCTTTCGATATGCATTGACCAAAGTAATTATTCGAAATATATTGTCTGATGCATTTATATTCTTAATTAAACCTGTTTGATCAATGTGTACCAATTTAGGCAAATATATATCAAGTCTATTAGCTAATACTTTCGCTATAATTTTAAAATCCACATTTAATAAAGAAATAGGTCTATATGAAGAATCTTTTAATGGACTGTATCTTTTATTGGAGTAACAGTTATTAAAGCACGAGAACATGATTCTGGTAACTCCTGGTCTTCAGTAACTTGATTCAACACCTCTCCAAGTTTATTAGAAAAATCATCATATAAAAGTTTATACAATTCCATAGGCAACCCATCATCCCCTGGGGACTTTCTTTTCGGCATTTCCTGAATAGGGTCGCTAATTTCAAAATCTGTAAATGGGGATTCCAATTCCTGAACATCAATTCCTTCTAGTACCGGTAACTTTAATTTAGATAAGTAAGGGTCAATAGAACCATTATCCTGTTTCCCCTCAGAAGTATATCTTTTTTTATAAAATGAACAAAATTGGTCATTAATTTCCTGAGGCTTATGTTATTATTGAATTCTTCTTAACAGCATTAATTGTCCGAGACGCCTGTTCAGCTCTCAATTGCCAAGAAAGTACCTTATGAGCTCTTTCCTCAACTTTAGATCGTTTACTAAAGCCCTCAAATTGATAACTTTCTAATGTATCATAACGCAATTTCAACATTTAAAATGGAACATTTTATCTTCTGTTACCTCTTCTGAAATTCCTTCTCTAACTCAGCAATCTTATTTGCTAACTAAACTTTCTGCCATATATTGTTTTTTATTAACTGTAGAATAACTAATGATCTTCCCTCTCAAATAAAGCATCCCATATTACAAAATGACTATCCACATAATTAAGATTTTCACTCACAAATAAAGAAATCTGCTATTTAACAAAAGTAACAAACTCAGGTTTCTTCAATAGCACTACATAATACCTCTATCGAAACGACAGACATAATAACTCCGAATTTTCACAACAAAAAAGTAATAGCGAATGATCAGATATAATTCTACTTTTATATTCTGCCCATAATACTCTATCTTGTAAATGTGCTGGTACCAACAATAAATCAATTCTAGAAAGAGAATCATGTCTCGAAGGTAAAAAAGAAAAATCTTTCTCTGTAGTGTTAACTTTTCTCCAAATATCCACCAAATTTAAACCTTTTATTAACGCATTAATTTGTGTTGCCATCTTTGATTTACATTTTTTTTTGATGTTTGTCCAATAAAGAGTCGACAACACAATTAAAAGCACCACAACTAAAACAGTTGCATTAACTTGAGTTAACAATACAAAATGATTCTGAAATAAACAGCTCAACAAACTGCACTCAGTACTATTACTCAATGGCATTTCTCGGACATCCTTGTTATCCTTTTTCAGAACTGTTTTATGTAACAATGATATTGCGCATTTAATCAGTTCCACCCCAATCTTATAATTCTTCCCATGTTCAGCGATCAGCAGAATAAAAATCATACTCACTTCCAAGGTACGATCCAGGGCCACAGTTTGTGCAGAAAATAATGAAGTGATTTTTCATCTATTTTCAAACTATTCTTTCATTGATTTTAAATACTCCAATTTAGGTTGTTCTGCAGTCATTGAAGAAATGTATATATAGTGTGTGCAATGACCAGGTCGATAGAGGGAAATCTTGTCAGTGTTAACAGTGATTTACAAAAAGATTAAAAAGGGTTGGAACTCAATGACAGTGCACAGCATCTGAAAAGGGGAAAAAATTAACAGAAAAACAGAATTAAGATACAGACCTTGCAGAAGTTAGAGCACAATCCGATGAGAAAATTAAGAAAGTACCAGTTGGATATTATATTAATGCAGGTATATTGATGAGAAAATGAAGGTGACGCGTGTTTTCTTCTCATGAAAATTGGAGAGTTGTTCATCAGTCTGTAATTCCTTAAGCCTATCAGGGTTAACCTTTAAACATTCCCCATAGCTCACATTTAGGTGGGCAGTTTGGGGTAAAGGAAGCTACCTATAAAATTATGAAAATATTTTATTTGTCTCATTTGAAAAATGTCGCCAAGGCATTTTGTAAGACCGGACAAACTTGTCAAGTTGTGGCAAAACCTAATCAGTGTCCATTAGTTGCTCCTTTAAAACCAATTCCTTTTTTTGAGATTTTTATGTGAACATTATAGTGGACATAAATCATGTCATTTAATTTGACTAAAAACTACAGATCATGTGTATTTCAACAGTTAGTTCATAATTTGGGAGATAAACAAATTCCATCGTCTGCATCTCACTCAGAATCTCAGGGAGCGTTGGAGAAGTTCCATTCATAATATGATAACTGTGACAAAGGCCTATTGTTGTGAGAATGAAAATGTTTGTGATGGATGTGCTCATTTACTTTTGTTTGCCGTAAGGGAATTGGTACAATAATCCTTAGATTTTAGGCCTTTTGAATTAGTATTTGGACATGACGTTAGGGGGACTTTAATATTCTTCAAAGAACACTGTTAGCGGGAATGTGCATTTGAAGTGTTAGACTATGTTTCAGAATTCTGTGAGTATTTGAAAGAAAGAGTTTAAGATAGTTGAGAAAGATTTGAAAGTGGCTCAATATAAAATTAAAATCTGGAATGACAGAAAAGCGAGACAGGAAATTTTTAAACTGTGGGATAATGTCTTAATTCCAATCTCAACAAGTTATAATCCTCTGAGAGCAAATATTGCAGGATTTATGAAATAAAATCTACAGTAAATTAAATTAGTTACGTTAATAAAACTCCTGATGCGAGACGCCAAACACAGAGTTGCTGCGATACCACGATAAAACATTATTTTAAGAACGTGAATGTTAGCCAGAAATAAACTTCACCAGAGGTCTTAATTGTAAATAAAACTGCAAATGTTGAGGGTTATGAAACCATACAAGTTGACTCTTGCGAGACTCGTTTTAAAGAGAAATTGTTTGATGAACTTTTGAATTCCAATCTTACTTTTAATTTAGCTAAGAGTGAATTTTGTCATGTTCAGGTGATTTCAGTTGGTTATGTTGTTGGTCAAAGTAACCTGGAGCCTGCTCAAGTTAAAGTTCAGACCATATCTGAATTTCCTTGATCACAGGTAAGAAAGGTGACTTTTAGTAATAGCAGGGTATTATAGGAAGTTTTGTAAAAATCTTCGCTGACATTGCTATTCTCTTGACTAAACTTTTGAAGGAGAGTGAAAAGATTATTTGGGGAGCCATATGTCAGGAAGCATTTGACAAACTGGAAGATATATTACGTCACAAACCTCTATTTAAATCACAATGAGTTTTGGAAGAAAAAATGACTGTGGTGAGATTGAACATCCAGCGTTTAATTCAGTAAACATCAACTATTATACTACTATCGAGACAGGGTTGTTGTCCTATGCATCATTTTGAAGGATATGTTTGCATTGACATGCGACCAATAATGTTTTACACTGATCATGAACATTTGGTAGTTTTGAGTAAATTTAAAAATAAGAACAGTTGATTATTAAACTGGAGTTTAATTTTGCAAATATTGGTCTTGGTTCGAGCTCACTTTAGAGTCTTAATCAAGGTCATCGATGACTGCCGATGTAGATGTAATAATTCCATGTAATGTCTGCAATAATTATTTATATTAAGTTGTTTGAGAATGTGAAATCCATCAAAACAAATGGCAGAGTGTGTTAAAAATGTGATCTTTTAAAAAATCAAAAATTTTCTGTGTGAAAGGATGTGTAATGGATCTGTGATAATATGAATATTTAAGTTACAGTTAAGCCAGATTTTCTATAGATGAGTTTTAAGTAATGCAGTGGATTTTGCCGACGGTCACACACTACAATATAATACAGTCAGAAATGTTACCATCTTTGAGAGTCATGACGTCTGCAAGGCAAAGCTATGAACATCACATGGTGTACAAGAAGCTGGAGCTGGAAACTATGCTGATGTTCCACAAATAGTTTGAAACTGGACTTTCCAGACGCATATTTAAACTGAAATAGTTTCGGACTTTAAAACACACACACACACACACACACACACACACACACACACACACACACACACACACACACACACACACACACACACACACACACACACTCACACACACACACACACACACACACACACACAAACTCACACACCCACACTTCCACACATTCACAAACTCAAGCACTCACAGATACTCAACATACACACGCTCATCAACACCTACACACACCTACACACCCAAATGCACACTTACACCCATACCCACTTTCTTTAACCCACACACACAAACACCCACACAGACACCCCAACACCCACACATACACCTACACCTACACATGCGCTCCACAGCACACCCACACCCATATACCCAGAACCACACCCACACACCCACTCATTTACATTTCTGCATAATGGGATTACATTTAGAGTTAAGTTTAGAAATATGTAAGAAATGTTAAACTATTCATATTTTAATTAAAACTAATATTTTGGAACACGTTGTCCGATTAAATTGCACAATCCTCATGAAATCTGTATTCCTGACCGCAGGTCCTTTTGCAGATTCCCTAACTAGCCAGCGCCATTTTACTTCTACCATCAGCGAGTGGGATCTGAAGAAGTCGCCACCAAGCAACGGGCAGGAGTTTATTGTAGCCGAAATTCAGGAGTACAGTCTAGGTTCCAGATAGACGAATTGAACTGTTATTCACCGAAGTGCCTGCCGGACCTGTGCTGCTGTTACAGATGCCAAAGCCCGAAGGAGGAAGAATAATAACATCGGCACCTGTGTTGACTAGAAATTTGCACTGGGAGAGTTTGTCCCAGACGTAGAGTTGGCTTCCACGGTGGCTAAGCAATGTCAGCAAAGATTTTACAGAACTCCCTATAATACACGACTAACGTTGTTGCTGACTAACATTCACATTCTTAAAGTAACGTTTGATTGTGCTATCACAGCAGCTCTGTTTTGCGTCTCGCATCAGGAGTTTTATTCACGTAACTAACTTAAATTACTTAAGATTTTATTTCATAAATCCTGAAATATTTGCTCTCAGATGATTAAAAGTTGTTGAGATTAGAATTAACGCACTATTCCCCAGTTTAAAAAAATACTCTGTCTCGCTTTTCTGTCATCCCAGATCTTAGCCACTTTCAAATCTTCCACAAATATCTTAAACTCTTTTTTCCCCAATGATTTCGAATTGTGAATCATAATCAAACACTTCAATTGCACATTCTTGTTAACACTGTTCTTTGAAGAATATTAAAGACCTCCTAACATCATGTCAAAATACTAATTCAAAAAACCTAAAATCTAAGGATTCTTCTACCAGTTTCCTGACGGCAAACAAAAGTAAATGAGAACTTCCATCACAAATTCTTTCATTCTGACAACAATATGTCTTCATAATAGTTATCATAACGTGAATGTAACCTCTCCGATGCTCCATGAGATTCCTAGTGAGAAGCAGATGATGGAATTTGTTTATATCCCAAATTATGAACTAATTGTTGAAATACACAGAATCTCTATGTTTTAGTCAAATTCAACGACGTGATTTATGTCCACTATTATGTCAGCATAAAATATTTCAAAACGGGAATCTGTTTTAAAGGAGCAACTCGTGGACCCTGATTAGGTTTTGCCACAACTTGACAAGTGTCTCGGGTCTCACACAATGCCTCAGCAACTTTTCTCAAATTAGGCCAATAAAATAGATTCATCATTTTGTAGGTAGTTTTCTTTACCCCAAACTGCCCAACTAAATGTCAGCTATGGGAAATGTTTAAAGGTTAAGCCTGTTAGGCTTTAGGAATTACAATCTGATGAACAACTCTCCATATTTTATTAGCAGGAACCTCACGACACCTCAATAGTCTCATCATTAACCCGAATTAATATAATATCCAACTGGCACTAACTTTATGTCCTCATCAGAGAGTGCTCTAACTTCAGCAATATTTGTATCTTCATTCCGTTTTTCTGTTAATTTTGCTCCTCTTTCAGATGTTGTTCACTGTCACTGACTTCCAACAATTTAAAATCATTTTGTAAATCATTGTGTACATTGACAAGATTTCCCTCTATCGCACTAGATGCTGCACACGCTATATATACATTTCTTCCATGACTGCGGAACATTCTTAGCATGTCAATCTGAAATTGAAATAATTTAAATCACTGAAAGAATAATTTGAAAATAGATGAAAAATCACTTCATTATTCACTGCACAAACTAAAGCCCTGAAAGAGAGTGTGAAATTTCTCTGCTGATAGCAAAACATGGCAGAATCATACGATTGGGGAGGAACTGATTAAATGACCAATATAATTGTTTAATTAAGCAGTTCTGCAAAAGGATGACAAAGACATCCTAGCAATGCCATTAAGTAATAGTACTACCTTCAACGGTATAGATGACATGGCGCAAGATGTTGAAAAATAGCTTATTAAGTAGATTAAATCCCGTAAGTTCGGAATGCAACTGGATGAATGGAAGTGTCTTCCTTTGGATAGAAGATCGCAACACATGGCGATCCACATGGATCTGTGTTCGATCGTTCATATTTGTGACATCGATAACAATGGATCTGGATGGAAATGTCGCTGGGTGTTTCCGTCCATTCGCGGGTGACACTGAGAAAGGAGGAGCAGTGGACAGTGTAAAAAGCCAACAAATAACAGAAAATAACATGATTCAGTTGTAGACATGGACCGGGAAATGATAGATAGAGGTTGATCCAGACAAATAAGTGGTCAAATAAATGCGCACAGTCGAGAGCAAATGTTTTCAAACATATTTTCTCTCGCTCTTCTCAGTGCTCCACTGGAAAATCTCTGATCATTATCCTACATTTTCCATCTCTTTTCTGTTCTTAATATGCATCACAGTGGAAGATTTTTTATGATGAATAATCTGATCGTGGTACGAACATAATTGGTATGGAACGGCGGAATAAAATTTGAATTGACATTTTGGACATTAACTAGAACATAATTGGAAACAACTCGTTCAGTTATAGCATCAAAACAGCGAGACGTATTATTTGGAAACTAAGTTATATCTTTAACAATTGTCAAAGTTATTAACAGTGGGTCTGGACACAATCGTGTTCATATTGGAGAATATCTTGGTTTTGACATCGGAAAAATACAATATACATCTTCATGCTGTTCTCACAATCTTCTCCCATGATGCGATTCAATTTTCTGTTACAGATTAATTGTCCTTCTTCATAAATACCGTATTCATGTTTGCAGAAATAGGTGGGCAGAGGAGAATGCGCCCTTGCGGTCATGATTTATCATTGAACCATAGAACACTGCAGCGCAGAAATCATGCCATTCAGCCGTTCTACTCTCTGCTTCTCGTCCCACTGACCTGCTCCGTTCCATCACCATTCATACCGATCTCATCCAATGTAAGAATGTAAGAGTGATTCCCCATTTGTAGCGTCAATAGCAACATGCTCCACGCGACCACGACTCGATGAGTGAAAATGTTCACCCTTATGTTCCCCCTAAACCTTCCTGTTTCACCCTAAAGCCATTTCCTATGGTATGTTTCTCTGCTAATGTAATTAGAGAACGACTACATGCATTTATTCTGTCTAAACATCTCATAAATTTGTAAACCTCCATCTCATCTCCCCTCATTCTTCTAAACTCTATGGCATAAAGTCCTAACCTGTTTAACTTTTATCATTAACTCAAATCCTGAAACCCAGCAACATTCATGTAAATCTTTTATGAACTCTTTCAATCTTATTGATATCCTTCCTCACGTTTCGCGAACACGACTGCATATAAGACTCCAAACTTTACCCCACTAATGTCTTATATAACCTCACCATACAATTACACCTCCTGTACCCAATACTTTGATTTATGGAGGCCAAGGTGCCAAAGAGTTTTCTTCTCCACCCTGTCTACCTGTATCGCCACTTTCTGGAAACAACTGATCTAAATTTTCGGATTTTATGTTCCTCCGCACTCCTTCACGCCCGACCATTTACAACGTATCTTTTACCTTGGTTTTCCCTTCCAACATGCATCACCTCTCAATTATCTGTAATAAGTCCCATCTGCCAGTTGGTCAAGATCTCTCCGAATGATTTGAAAGCCTTCCTCACTGTCCACAACACATCCAATCTTAGTGTCATCAGCAAACTTGCTGGTCCAATTTACCACGTTATCATGAAGATCATCGATAGCGAGAGCAAACAAGAATAGCAGCAGCGCTGATCCATGAGGATCACCACTAATCGCAGGCCTCCAGTCTGCGAAGCCATTATCTACCTTCCAATTTCGAATTCTGTTTACAATATTTCAATGGATACCTTCTATCTGAACCTCCCGTGTGGTATCTTGTCAAACGTCATTAGAATCAGTGAAAACAACATCCACAGCCTTTATTTCGTCTACATTCTTGGTAACCTCCTCTAAGACCTCGATAAGATTCATAAAACAGAATCTACCAAGCATAACCCCATGCTGACAATAATGCCTTGGCTGTCCCATCGTATATATCCGATCTCTGAGAATAGCCTCCAATAATAAGCCTACTCTGATATCAGGCTCACCATCCTGTAATTCCCTAGTTTCCAAGTTGACATTTAGAGTCTTTTGTAAACTATAGTGCAGCATGAATGACCCTCCAATCCACTGGCAACTCAACCAGGCCTCCTGCAATGTCTGCATTCGTCTCTCAAGATCCGAGGGAAGATCATGCCAGGCTCTGGATATTTTTCTACCGCTATTTTCTGTAAGACAGCAAACACCTCCTCCTCTTTAATCTCTATTTGTTCCCAGCCACTACGTCTTGTTCCCCTTCATTCCTTATATACCATGCGAACATTATGAGAAAATACTGATGGAAAAATCATTGATAAGATCACCCCATCTTGTAAAGCTCGACCCATAGACAACCACCCTGTTCTTTTAAGGGCCAATTTTGTCCCTTATCATCCTTTTACTCATAACATTCTTGTGAAATCCCTTCGAATTTACCTTCTCGTTATCTCCCAAAGATACCTTATGTCTTCTTTTTGCCGTCCTAATGTTCTTCTTCAATATTTCCTTACATTTTCTATGCTCTTCTAGTACCTCATTTGCTCATTATTGCCTGTACCTGTCATCGGCTGTCTTAACCAGATCGCCATATCTCTACAAATCTATAAGAAATAATGTATGCGAAAATATACTTTGGCGTTAACGGCTGGATCCCCTTTGGAACAGGGATCGAACTAAGTTTATAGCCGAAATAATTCCGATGACCATTCATACATCCCAGATCTCCAGCAGTGGGTTTTAGCAGGGTACCATACCATCTCCTTCCTGAAACAATACCTGCCTTACTAGAATCGTTATTAACGTCCCTGGCATAGTCTTATGTCACACGAGAGAAGGGAAATCATGATTTCTACGAGTTTTCAGGAATAGAAGTGCAGTCAGCAGAACCGAATGTGACATTAAATGCAATTGGGTAGATGCTATTTCTTAACATTATAAATCCAGGAAACATTGCTATTAGTTCGGGTGGAGTCATCAATTAAAGAAGCAAATTTCCCAGCAAAGGAACTACAGAACTAAGAGATGTGAAATAACTATTAATGTCTTTGAAGCAAAGTGTGGACTCTGTGGGTTATAATCACCACATACCACCCACCCCCTTCATGTTGAATAATACCTGAAGCTGTAGAATTCATACACAGTGAAAGTAAATGAGGGTGATGAATTAAATCGAAATAATGCTGCGCGTTTCCATTTTTAATTTTTAGTTGAGAGGAATCTGTGGAATAAATTTAACAAAGAAGAATTGACACTGCTATAAACATAGTATGGCAACGATCTGTGAAATTGAGGTAGAGATAACAGGTTTGAAATTGGCACAAACATAATTGACGAACAGCCCGTTTTAAGACAGCACCTCATGAGCGAGAATAAGGGAGTTTTGGGCATTAACATTGGTGATTGACACATCCTATTAGACATATTAGAAAAAAATTATGATCCTAATATATAAAAAAATATAATAAGTATATTATTATTCCGCTATTTCATCCTATTTCCTTTAATAGCTTTTTACCACATCTCCATAAATATACATGCTAAAAGATGAGATTTCAGTATCAGTAATTATGGAGACTTCCGCCAACTACCAATGATGCACCATGCGAAATAAAGGCTGTAAAACGATACTTGAGCCTTCCATCTGTAAACTTCGTTGCTAATCATCAACTTCCCCGTCTCCTTTTTCTTGCTGTCTCTTTTCTCTTTCTCGCTCTCTCTCAATCTCTCTCTCCCTCAGAGAATATGAACCGCTCTAAGTCATTGCTGCCGCCTTGAAAACATTTAATTTGTCTCTTTTCCCCTCTTGGAAGCATATATTTTATTCAGCTGCATCATAACACCTTTGTTGCCGAACGGTTTACTTGTATTATTCAATGCTTTAATAATCAGTCATTATATTTGTAAATAAATTGCGTGGGTTGCAGAGAGATTCGTAGGTGGAAAATCGGAGGAAGTCAATGCTTTTATTGATCGCTATGTCCATCAACTTTATTTTGCTGTGGATTCCTTTTTCCATATATCATTTGACATGGCCAGATTAAAATTATTTTTACCCAGACAAATACTTGAATACACCGACATATTTTCTGCAGCAATGTGGATTCATGTTGCAAATTCTCAGTACCTGTACCGACATGTGTATTTATACATTGTCACAGAGGGTATTTATTAGGCAGCTGGACAATGAGGTAAAATATTTCTTTACATTAAATGGATATCTTTGACATGAAATGCACTTGCTATTACAACCACTTTTGAGAATTTACAATTAAATGGTCTAAAATCTCCGTGCGTTTTGCAGATATCATTAAATAATGCACCAACTTGTGTGAGCATTTGTGCATCTATCTCCATTGATGACAGTGCATTATTTGAGTGTGGAAAACAGTCCAACAATTCAACTCCGGAGATAGACCTCTTTTGCTGGCAGAATTATATTCGAGTTTTGAAAATATTGCTGCAATCCGTCAAGAGAACCGAAGGGACTAGCCATGATTATGATATTTGGGGATTCGTATTCTAAATCACTGCTTTATTGGAATCATCTACAAACATCCCAGTGATGAAGATGTGACTAAGATGACTGTTAACAGTATGTCGGGCCACGGGTCCCCATGTATCCGCCGTGTCTCTATAGGGTAGACACGGGGGCTATGCCCACACCCTCATGCTTTAGTAGGGTTCGAGGGCTTACAGGCCTACATGCCACTATTATCCATAAGAGCCTTTTTAACTATTTGTTGTATCTCATCTTGGATAACTGGAGCAAGAGAAGCTGGCTCGATAGGAGCAGCAGATGGAGGAAAAGGCACAGTTGGGCCAGGAGGACTCAACAGCTGGGGAAGATGTTCCCCTGGCTTCCTCTTATAAAGGGCATAAAGGACCACAGTAGGTTTCCCATCAATATCACTTTTAGGTTCGCCTAACTTTAACAAGGTTAGAAAAAGGTCCTTCCTTGTCTGTCCGTTATTAGCAGCAGCCGCTCTCTTTTCATCCTGCTTGTCTGATTTAACCTGGGTTGTACGTGAGTGGATTTCACCTCCCAACTGTAATTCTCTAAGCCCAGATAAGGCGTGCACCGCCTCAGACACAGGGTGCCCAATTAGTGGAATAGTTACGGACATAACCCCATACAGTGGGTTGGGTGGAACTAACCAATCGGGGCCGAGAAGTATTGACCTGCACATTTTACAAACTTTTCTACATCTGATTCCACCTGCATTGAATTCGCCCATCGTTATTGAATGAAGATCTACCGCGACCAATTCCTGAAGAGGTTGCACAAAACCAGTGAACCGGTTGGGACTCGAAAGGCCAACATGGCCTGTTTCTGCTCCGTAAATGGTTATATGGTCGGATGGTTACCAGGATGCAAACGTTCTTTAGGGAACTTAACTTGGAACATATACGACATTAAGGAAAATATTGTAGAAAAGGAAATTAGCTAGGGTAGCATTCCAGAAATTGACTTAGAAATATCCTTTAGGTTGACTTCAACTGCCTCAGTTTCTGAATTATTATTCGACTGCACAATTATTATTTTTCTTAAATTGGACATTAGATGTTTCACAACCTCCTGGTTGGGCTAAAGCTGATTTGACTCCCGTTAACCATCTCAATAATTTTCCCATGATCGGGAGTTCCGGGAAAATATTCGACACCCTTTTCTAAAATATGCCACTAACAACATGAAGAACATTTGCTCGTAGTCTCCCCTGACGATTGCCATTCACTGAACAATGTCTGATGGAGGAACAAATAGTTCACCGTGTTTGTTCAATGAGACGAGCCTGATGCGATGAACGGCAGGTTCACGCCAATGGTCTCGGTGGACTCTCCTTTTCTTCTATAAGAGCGTGTTGATACAATCCCCTTTAAACCTGCTCGTTTGAACCTTCTGTACATTGATCGTTATCTCGCATGGAAAATGGGATATGCTGCCATTTACTACATTGCGTCAATTTAATTCCCACTGCTGGCAGTGGTGGGGATTCCTGGTACGTTAGGGGAACTTGCTACTCTCCATCTTGTCCATCTTTCTGATTGTTCTGCCGCACTGCAGAAGATAGTTTTGATAGCCCTTACCGAAGCTGAGGCTCGGGGTAAATCATTTTCAGAACGCTCAAGCTTCGACCAACCCATATTTACTTTTTTGTTCTCTATTTAAACTTCTGCTGACGGTTCATTAATTCATGTCAGCAGCAAGGTCCGTGCCAAAACTGATCCAGTTCCAGCTTATTCTTTGCTCCGGTTGACAACGCAAGGCTTAGAATTATCGATACATGTATTGGAGTCTATGGACGAAACCTTGAAATATTACAGCTGTGAATTACACCACAGCTCTTCCTTTACGTTTTCCAATTGATCGCCGACATGGCAAATGCTACAACTCCCTCACGTCCCCATAATTGTTTTGAATAAGTATGAGAATATCCCACTCGCATTCCCTTCCGTGTGCTCTTGCCAACTTGATATTTATATTTAAGATTCCATATGGTGAAGGCTCTATTTCTGAAGAAACAAAGGATTTCTGACCCCACATTCTACCCACGATAAATGCACCCAGCATTTTCAGACCCCAAGGGAGGAATAACTGAGGTGAGAATCTGCTTGCGGGTAAATCTGCGGACCTCAGAGTCCCGCTCTAAACAGCTGGAACATGTGATGCACCCTCCGCTTCGGCTCGCCGTTCTTGCCAACTCGATGGGAGAAAGGAGCTCGAGGCAGCTGACTTTACACGCAATAAATGTTATCCAACCAGTCGCACAAAGAATGGGTTGAGACATAGTACATGATGGGGCAGGTGTACCAAGTAAAACAAGTCAGGATGACATGTATTGAACAATCTTTTTTTCTCTTCTTTTCAGCTAATTTAGTTGTGATTGTGATTCTCTCACGTGGAAAATGTGGACTGTCCAAATGCACAGCTCGTTACCTGGCTGGAATGGCAATGGTAGATTTAATAAGCGTTGTGTCTGGCGTTCTGTTTGATCAAATAAATAATATCCATCATTATTCCCCTTATTTGTTTATAACTCCGATTTGTGCTCTCAACATTGTGGTGAGGCTTTCAGTCATGGATTCTTCAGTTTGGCTGACGGTGGCTTTTACTTTCGATCGCTCTATCGCCATTTGTAGTCAAAAGCTGAGGGAACGTTACTGCACCGAGAGAACGGCGGCAGTGCTGACACTAATGGTGCCGTTAGTAACCTGTGCCAGGTATGTTCCCTGCTACTTTGCCGTGAAACTGCTCTATGTTATTGACCGCGTTCCATGGTACTGCATTGAAAACACTGAATTTGTCGTTACACCTCAATTCCGGGCATACCGTGTGTTCAACAGCATCATGACACCTTTGTTGCCTTTCTGTTTAATTATATTATTCAATACTTTAATAATCAGTCATATTATATATGTAAATAAATTGCGTCGGAGTGTCCGAAAAAATAGTGGGCGGCAGAGAGATTCAGAGGTGGAAAATCGGAGGAAGTCAACGTTTTTATTGTTCGCTCTGTCCATCAACTTTATTTTGTTGTGGATTCCTTTTACCATATGTTTCATGAAATGGCCAACACAAAATTATTTTTACCTGGACAAATACTTGAATACTCCGTCATATGACCTGCAGCAATGTGGATTCATGTTGCAATTTCTCAGTACCTGTACCAACACGTGTATTTATACATTGTCACAGAGGGCATTCAGGAAGCAGCTGAAGAATGGGGTAAAATATTTCTTTACATTAAATGGATATCTTTGTCGTTAAATGCACTTGCTATTACAACCACTGTTTGGAACTTACAAATAAATGGTCGGAAATTTTCGTGCGTTTTGTAGATATAATTAAAGGACGCATCAACGTCATTGAGAATCTGTTGCCTCTATTTCCGTTGATGACAGTATATTATTTGAACGTGGAAACCAGTCCAACAATTCTATTCCGGTGATATACTTGTTTTGTCGGAAGAATTACATTCGAGGTTTTAAAATGCTGCTACAATCACTCAAGTAAACCAAAGGGTGTAGACATGATTATGATATTAGGGGATTCATATTCTAAACCACTATTTTATTGATATCTTTTAAATATGAGGATGCGCACGTACATTCGGAGACTTAACTTGGAACATAAAAGCTCCTGTTAAAGAAAGTGATTTGGACGTACCGGAATTTCATTTTAAAATGTCCAACAATGTGAACATATTTACTCATTCCGGACATCCCCCTCTCTTTATCAGCGCGGAATAAAACTACATGTGCTGAAGAAGAAGGAATTATAAACTGCTGGAGCTCCGCGACCGGTTGAGCACCATCATGCATGAAAACGGTTCCTCCGAAGTTCAGATGGGTCCCCTTACCACTTTCAGGTGGCCACAACACCCAACTGTAAAACTGCGAAGCAGCCTGTTGTACTCCTATGAGGCTGTCGGATGGCCACTTGAAAATGGAGAACCGGTCAGGAGGTCGACCTAACTCTTCTCCTGTTGATATAATATCCTGCTCCGAGAATCCCCCGTTGCACCTGAAAGCATCTATATTTGATGTATGTAGCACAATACAAGCTTTGTTTGGACAGTCCAAGCGTACCTGGGCATACAGTCAGATCAGGTGCTATGCCAATGCTGTCTTGGGCCTCGGTATACTTAGGACAGATTCAGATAGGCTATAAAAACAACTTTCATATTCAGATGTTGTGCATTGCATTTATTTAGATTGGGAACATGTTGATGCACATGTATCTAAGGCAATAGCACAGTGAACCTACTTAACCATAACATTCATTGCCTTCAAGAATATTTAATGCAGCAGAAATATATCTTAAATGTTGCAACATAGTGGTGCATTCTGATGCATTTGTGGGGAGTATGCATTAAGGGTCAAAGATGCAACATGACTGCACGTATGAAGAAAGCCTATGAACTCATGTTCGCTTGTACAAAAATGATTGAACTGTATCACAAAGGCAAAGAGAATGTAAAAAAGTTCAAACACATGATCCACATCTAAAACACAACTCCTAATTACTAAATCCATATTTTCTCAATTTCTCAGGGGTTAAATATAACTGATGAAAAAACATATAATTAATCATACTGTATCTTACATTAAACAATTTATTCACACCCTCAAAACACTTTATTTCCCACTCAGCCTGATCAATATCAAAGTCAAATCATTTTCCCATTTACTCCTGGATTTATCTAAATTGATTTTATCCATAGTATTTTGTAACAACACCTATATTTCTAAAATAGAACCCTTAACTTCAAAATGCGAAATTGTAAACTCAAATTTCGTTAACTTGGGAATATTCATTTCTCTTGAAAATTTTTCTTTCACTAATTTTATAATAAACAAACAAAGAATTCCCTTAAATTTATAATTTCTCTCTAAGTAGGTTAAATGTTAAAACTTATCCTCTTCAAAACAATCCTGCAATAACTTTATTCCTTTAAACTGTTAATTTCTTAAAAAATATATTCTTCCAGGAAAAAGACCTGATTTCATCTCTACTTTTAAAAGCAGGTTTCTTCTGTGTCTGTGCTTTCGACTTCTTTGTATTAGCAGCCATTATAGTTTTTAAACAATCAGACAACTTCCAAGCAAACATTCCTGAATTTATTAAGAGTTTTAATTCGGGTACTTATGAGTCCAACTGGGGGGCGGCGGAATTACACTACTTCTTGCTTCGCCATCAAGCCACACCCCCACATCAAACATTTCTGATGCATGTCCTTACTGCATCGTGAATGGAAATTAAACCTTCCGTCATTTGTACCATTTCATCATTACAGCCTTTGTGGAAAATAGTCAGTACCCGCCCCATTGTGAGAATGCTAAACTGTGCCTCACTCAATCGCTCCTTTATCAGAGAACTCTCCTACTATCTGCGTTATTTCTGCCTGTGCTTCCAGGCGATTCCATGGCCTTTTGTAGATTATGTAACGGAGATCAGATGGATTTTATTTGCAATCCCAGCGTCCCTTGTACAGTGACATGAACAGACGGAGCTGTTTATAATCATGATGTTGGTGGGTCTACGCAATGATAAGCGCATCTCGGTGCAGGCCGGCAATTGCCCGATATGAAAAAAAAATAGGATACAGATAAGATCAGGTAATATTGTTATGTCAGGATTTTGTTTTAATTATCTTTAACATGAAAACAGAATCACACTTCAACTTAACACAATTGAATTAACTAAACTAACTTAACCCTTTTCTAATTCTAAGCGCACATGTGTGTAATGTGTGCGTTAGTTCAGAAAAGTTATTTGATTCACGGTCCATTCTCGCTTCTCGTTCCTCCATATTCATTGGTTGAGGGAAATTCTTATCATTTGCAAAGTGTTTAATATTTATACCGTTCACCAGGCATTGATGTTTCAAAAGTAAATGGTTACTGCTCAGGAAGGTTCTTGTCGATTTTCGGAGAGAGAGTTGTTGTTCCAGGACATCTGAAAATGATTTACATCCATCAGCCATTTCAGTGTCTTGCTGACGAAATTTACCCCTTCAGGGTTTGCCAGATAATAACCTATCCCAACTGTTGTTGCTGGCTATAACACTCTAGAAATACTCTCTCTCTCTCTCTTTCTCTCTTTCTCTCTCTCTCTCTTTCTCGTTCTCTCTCTCTCTCTCTCTCACTCTCACTCTCTCTCTCTCTCTCTCTCTCTCTCTCTCACTCTCTCTCTCTCTCTCAGAGAGTATGAAACGCTCTGTCATTAACCAAATGCCATGCTACTGCATTGAAAAAACAGAATTTGTCTCTTCATCCCTCTTCGAAGCATATATTGTGTTCAGCTGCATCACAACACCTTTGTTCCTTATCAGTTTAATTGTATTTTTTAATGCTTTAACAATCAGTCATATTATAATTGTAAATAAATTGCGTTGTTGGACACTCCAAAACAAAAGTGGGTTGCAGTGAGATGCGGACGAAGTCATTTAGTTACTTTTTCACTCTATCCATCAAACTTATTTTATTGTGGATTCCTTTTTACCATATATCTTTTCACATGGCCAGTTGTCAATTATTTTTAAACGGAGAAATACTTGAATACTCCGACATATGTCCTGCAGCATTGTGCATTCATGTTGTAATTCCTCAGTACTTCGACCAACACGAGCATTTGTACATTCTAACAGAGGGCATTCAGGAGGCATCTGGAGAATGGGGTAAATCATTTCTTTACTGTAATTGGATATCTTTGTCAATCAATGCACTTGCTATTACAACCACTGTTGAGAATGTATACATAAATGTATACATTATGTATACATAAATGGTCTAAAATCTCCGTGCGTTTTGTAGATGTCATTAATGGATGCACCAAGAGGAGTGAGGACCTGTGCCTCTATTTCCATTGATGACAGATCATTATTTGAGTGTGGAAACCAGTCCAACAAATCAACTCTGGTGATATAGATTTTTTTGGCAGAATTATATTTGAGTTTGTAAAATGCTGCTGCAAACCGTCAAGAGAACCTAAAGGATAGATGTGATTATGATATTAGGGGATTCACATTCTAAATCAGTGGGTTTTTGAAATCTTTTAAATACAAGGACGCGCACTTTACTTTTGAAAATTAACTTGGAATGTAGACGGCAGTAAAGAAAATGTTGTGGAGAAGGAAATTAGCTTGGATAGCATTGCCCAAATATGCTTTAGGGAGACGTCAACTGCCACAATTTCAGAATTTCTCTGAGACGACACAATTAAAATTTGTCAATAGGATGTTAGATGTTACACAACCTCCTGTTTGGGCCAAAGTTGAATTGGCTCGCCCTAACAATCTCAACAATCTTCCCATGTGTGTCCCCTGTTGATCAGGGATTCCGGGAAAATATTCAGAATCTTTATTCTAAAAGATGTTGCAAATAACATGAACAACATTTGCTCGTCGTCTCCCCAGACGATTGACATTCATTAAACCTTGTCCAATGGAGGAGCCATTCAATGAGACTAGCCTGATGCGAAAAACGGCAGGATCACACCAATTCTCTCGGTGGACTCTGCCTTTCTTCTGTAAGAGGGCGTTGATACAATCCTCATTCAACCTGCTCGCTTGAACCTTCTTTACATTGATCATTATCTCGAGGTTTAATGGGATATGCCGCTATTTACTACATTACATCCATTTACTTCCCACTGCTCGCAGTGGTTGGGATTCCTGGTACGTAACTGGACCTTGCAACTGTCCGTCATGTCCATCCTTCTGATTGTGCTGCCGGACTGCAGAAAATAGTTTTGATAGCCCTTACAGAAGATATGTCTCGGGATCAAATATTTTCAGAATGCTCAAGCTTCGACCTTTTCATATTTTCTTTTTTGTTCTCTGTTTAACCTTCTGCAGACTGTTCATTCATTCATTTCAGCAAAACAAGTTCCGTGCTAAAACTGATCCTGTTCCAGCATTTCTTTTGATCCGGTTTACAATGCAAGACTGAGAAATATGGGTACATGTATTCGAGTCCATCGAAGAAACCTTAAAATTTCACAGATTAATCACGTTATAACTCCGATAACACATCTTTGTATTGCGCTGGAACTTCACTCAAGTCCACCATAAATGGCTGACCTAAACAAGAGGGAAAATACATTACCTTTAAATCACAAAATCTATCTTTGGAGTCGGTCACCAACATTTGCCAATGGTCAACAATAACGTTTGTAGCAGCATTAGTTTCCTCTGATTTATTCAACCAACGGAAATGACTGAAATATCTTGCAGAAATATTCTTTGGCGTCATTCTAGATGTGTCGTGAATTCAAATATCTTTGTTTTTGCATCAACGAGCGTGACCATTGCAATTTGGAGCTGCTTGTTCAAAGTAGTTAATGTCTCAAAATGATCCGCAGAGTAAATTATCACGTAGGTTTCATAGCAAGCTTGAAGGGTTCTATTCAGGACATCAATTTGCACAGCAAATAATGAAGTGATTTTTGATCTATTTTCAAAGTTCTCTTTCAGTGATTTAACATATTCCAATTTTGAATTGGCATTGTTGGGATGCTTCGCCCTGGAATGAGCATAAAGACGGTCTGCATACAGTTTTTTTAATTTCTCAAAGTCTGTTGGCATAATAGGCAAAAGGATGCACGTTGGTAACGTACATCAGGTATAACCCCAAACCTCAAGAACTCCTCTAAATATTGACAATCCCTTTACTTGCTTGGTCTACTCATTGTGAATATGCCACAGGGCTGTAACAGATGAATATAACAGGGTGAGCTCCCTGAAAGTGGTTACTCAATATTTTATCATGTCTTAGAAATGAAAAATGTAACAAATTAATGATCAAAACAAAGGAAGAATACTGACACTGAAGAAAATGAATGAAAACATTAGCGCGGGTTTTGACATTTTTTTTCTCATATAGAGTGCTTCAGAACTGCACTCGCTTCCTGGTTTACTCTCTCTGGTATTACGGAGTCCAGAGTACCCCAAAAACCAGCAGCAATAAATAAGCACCACAACACAGGGTTACCAAAACAAAAGTAGTTTTTAATTATATATGAACAAGAAAACAGAATTAAAATTTAACATTACTTAACCTACCTAATTACTTTCCCCCCCTCTAATACTAAGTGTAGGTGTGTGAATGTATATTTAGGATTAGAAAAGTTATTTGGAGCACAGTCCAATCTCACTGGTTGCAGGCAATTCTTGTACTGTGCACAGAAGTTGGCATTAACGAAGTTCACCGGGCTTTGGTGCTTAATAGGCAAAAAAACATTGTACAAAACTCCGGCAAATAGTTTGTTTTTTTTTAAAATGTGAGTGTGCATGCTGCTCTAACAATTCCTCCCAAACGACATGAAAATACTCTGTCAGCCTGGGGGTCCATATTTATTCCAATCTTGGCATCCTCCTCCGCCTCGGTCGGACATTTCCCCCCTCCTCACCACCAGCCATACACAGGTGAAGAACAATTCATCCAGATACACACCTCACTCACTATTGACGTGAAAAGTTAAAGTGGTCTGGAAGGAGAAATGATTGTTAAGGTCATTTGTAATCCTCGTCGCAAATTAGATCATTTGGAATGACCTGTCAAAAAGGGCCAAGGATAAAATAAGATAAACAATGGGGAAACAGTAGGTAAACATTGGTAGAGCTGAAACACAAATTATGAAAATAAAAAGAACAAATTGGTTTTACTTAGAAGTTACGAAAATAGTGTTGTACTCACAGTGTTGCCAGGTCACACCTTTAAAACCAATATAACGAGTATATGTTTTCAAACCAACTTTTCATTGTTTTGCAAAATGTTTTCCCGTCCCACTACAATATTCACATGCCCCAGGCCGATATTCCAACGCCACACCACAATATTCCCATTCCCCTCCACGATTGTCCCACGTCTCAGTACAATATTCCCACGCACCTCCACAATATACCCACCCAAACCACAATATTCCCATGGCCCACAAGAATATTTCCAAGCCACAACGCAATATTCTCACGCACCTCCCCAATATGCTCACGCCCCACCACAATATTCCCACACGCCCCACAATATTCCCACGCCCCTCCACAATATTCCCACACTCGACCACAATATTCCAAGACCTGACCACAATAACCGAATGCCCATGAACTATATTCCCATCCACAATACAATATTCCCAAACCTCCCACAACATTCGCACGCCCCACCACAATATTCTAACGGCCCACCACAATTTTCCCACACCAAGCACAATATTCCTACACCTACCACAATATTCCCACACCCCACCACAATATTCTGACGTCCCACCACAATATTCCACGACATTCCACGGTATTCCCACATCTCCCACAATATAGACCTAAGCAACACTACAATATTCCCACGTCCCACCACAATATTCACACGTCCCACCACAATATTCACACGCCTTGCCACAATATTCCCACGTCCCACTACAATATTCCCAAGCCCCACCACAATATTCATACGTCTTACCACAATATTCCCACCATCAACCATAAAATTACTGCAACTTACCGAAATATTCCAACACTCTACCACTATATCCCGACGCCCCAACACAATATTCCCACACCAAAAAGCAATATTCCCATCCCCAGCACAATATTGCCATGTTCCCCACATTATTCGCACGAGGCACCGCAATATTCCAACCCGCATCACAACATTCCCACCTTAGCACAATATTCCCACTCCCCACCTCAATATTCCCACCCAGAGCAATATTCCCACGCCAAACCACAATATCCCAATGCCTCACCACAACATCCCAACACCCCACCACAATATCCTAACATCCCACCACAATATCGCCAGACCAAAAAGCAATATTCCCATCCCCAGCACAATATTGCCAGCCCAGCACAATATTCTCACGCCCCTCCACAATATTCGCACGATTCACTGCAATATACCAGCCCCCTCCACAATATACCCATCCAGCGCAATATTCCCACGCCTCAACGCAATATTCCCACCACCAGCACAATATTCCCACGTCCCAGCACAATATTCCCACGCCGCACCGCAATATTCTCACCCTCAGCATAATATTCCATCGCCCCACCAAAATATCGTCACGCCCCACCACAATACTCCCACTAGCAGCACAATTAATACACACCCCATCATAATTTTCCCACAGCTCACCTGTGAAACCACACCCTACCTTACAAATCGATGGGTTACAATCACGTTTCATTCCTTTCTTTTTCAGTTAGCTTTATATTGCACTCATGGGCAGATGCATTTTAGTGGCCATTCGTGTCCGAGGATTTACACCACCTCAGGAGTGACAGTGAGCTGGGTAACCGTGCTTTGTTGTCCATCGCTTTGCTGCGTGCGATACCCAGCACTTTTTCCACACTCCTGGCCACATTTCCTGTGTTATCTCAGTGTGCAATATTTTCCATACACAGGATTTGGATCAACCCTCTGTCAACATTTCTGCGAACGTGAACACTATGCTACAACATCTTGGCTCTGGCACAAGCACGACCATCGAAACCGCTATCCAAAGAAGTTCAGGCAGGAGCTTCTCCATGCATTGATCGATCCATTTCCGAGAATGAAGTAATTAATGTACTCTATATAAATGCAAATGCATTATCTTATGGACCGATCTGTATGAGGTCACACGGATATACAAACAACAATTAGAGGAGGATCAGGGTTTTCATTCTGTCCAGTCGCTGAAATCCTCACTAATCCCTGTCATGATCTGAATTTTTGGTCAATCATTGCATTCCAAAATTCTGAATAATAATTTATGCTTCTGTTTCTTTACAAAAGCTGCCCAACACAGCATAATTATTCTATTTCATTTGAATTCTAACAGAGGTAATTTCAAATAGTCAGTGTCTGATTATGTTATACTTCATATTGTATATAGATATTTTTTAAAGAAGATAAATTATGGCATGTTTTTTTAAAATGTTGGTTACTTGCAAACATTTCGAATCAGATCTAATTGAAAAAAGCTGAAGCTCTGCTCAAGCCAGACAGTCCCAGCTCCGCATGGCTTAGCACATCTTTGAATAATGCCTATGAGGTCTTCACAAGTATATGTTAATTGTACATGCAGTGGAGTAATGGATATTGTTTTGAAAAGCAGCAAATGAATGAACTCAGAAGATTAGGCTCGGTGCTGCCGTCTGTCTGAATGCATTTGGCAGTTTGATAAGGGTCTTGTCATTTTCTCTGAGTGTATGTATATGTGCGTGCGTGCGTGTGAGTGTGTGTGTGTGTGTGTGTGTATGTGTGTGTGAGAAAGAGAGAGAGAGAGAGAGAGAGAGAGAGAGAGAGAGAGAGAGAGAGAGAGAGAGAGTTTGTATGCGTGTGTGTGTGTTTGAGAGAGAGGGCAATGGAGAGATAATGCAGTTACAGTTCCACAGTTCAACAGCAGCAGCTGTGATGGGAACAGGACCAACTGGAGAACTTGCAGAAAAAACCCATTTTGAAGACGGATTGTAAGTTCTGTGTTTACCCTACTCAAAGCCCTTGTGGTCCAGACAAGAGGTGAGGACTGGCTGTTTAATATTTCTCTTGAAATACGGGAAACAAAAAGGAAATATGTGGTGACCTAAAAGAACGTGGTCATACCGGGAAAACCCTGATGGTGCAAGTTTCTTCAACAAGACACTGATGGGAAGAAGCAGGTTGTGTCCATTGAGCATCGTATCTCTCTCTGAAAACCGACAAGATATTCCCTGAGTGGTAAACATTTACCTTTCACACCAAACCCTGGTGAACTTCATAAATGTTAAATTCTGTGCACAGTTTACTAATTGCCAGCAACCAGTGAACTTGGAGGAATGAAACGTGAGATTGGACTGTGAATTAAATAACTTTTCTGAACTTACACACACATTACATACATGTGCGATTAGAATTATACTTGGTTAAGTTAGGTTAGGTAGGTTAATAGTAATAAGTTCGAGATTGATCCTGTTTTCTTGTTTAAAGTTCATTAAAACCAACTTCTGTTTAAGTAAGTATTTGTCTTCGTGAAGTTCGATTGCCGCTGGTTTTCGGGGTCCACTTGGTACATAACAGGGGGATACATCGGTGACAGAATCCTGTTTTAAATATGTATTCATTAGACATGCATATTTTTTAAAACGTAATCTGCATGTAATATCGCAGCCAGAGGCAGCGTGGTGAATGCTTTACTTTCCATTGACTTTATCATGGTTACATATTGTCTCATCGAGTACGTTTGGTATTGGTGCCTTCAAAAATATCTCTTTATACCACATATATATCTGGGTCTTTTTCACACATGCTGCATGGCAACAGGCCAAATCGGCCCACAATCCAGTGCCTCGTAAATACACCACATTAACATACGGTGCAAGGAATCCTGAAACACAACCCCACCCCTACCACCAGCCTTACAGAAAACGCAGAATTCGAACTCTTTTCCCAATCACTGGCGCTGAACGTTATTTTCCTTCTTTTTGGTCTGATCAAAACCCGCAAGATTTATTGATTACTTGAAATGGCACACGCTTATTCAGTAAAATGTTTAGGCCAGAGTCCTTTTTTTTCCTTTTAAATATTTTATTGGTATTTAGTATTTATACAATTGAATGATACAATTACAAAATGTGGTATTAACTTAAAAGAAAATGAAAAATATTCAGAGACAACGCACATTGTGCAGTCAAACCGTCAAACAAAAATAATAACCCAACCCAACCCAAAATTTAGAGAAAGAGAAGAAAAGTAAGTTAAATTCTTTTCGAGTGATTTACAAAAGTGATAGTTTAATTTGGGTATGTGGACTCTTTGAACCACTTCACAATTACAACAGCATCATGCACAAAAGAAGGTCGTATTAATCATATCCACACTCACTTTCTAACAGTGTGAAATGTTGTAACCGTAATATCCCTGACGCTGACAGAATCAATGTTCACTCATTGTCTCATCAGAATTTTTTTTTAACTCTTTCGTATTTCTCAATTACGTCTCTGAAGGAAACCGACGGCCCAAGCAGGGAATATATTCGGTCACAGTTTGCCCTGTGATTAAAATCGCTATTTTGTAATAGCGTGGAAATCTATGCCTCTGTGGAAATTCGCGTATTTTAACGAAGGGAGTTCATCGCCTCAAAGTTTCAATTGGAGATATTTATGGTCGCACAGGACATCTTGTCGTCATATCGCAGGGTTGAGAAGATAGAGTACATGATGATTGCCTTCATCTGTTTTCCTGGTAGGAGAAACTGTGATTCCACTTGTTTATCTCACTTTGTGAAAATGTAATTCCAGAATTCATCAGAAAGATGTTATAAAGTTCTTAAACGATAGCGGGAAGTTATTTCGAAAGGTCATCGTGAGCTCGCTCACTGGAAACGGGACAAACTTGATACAGTTCCTGAAAAGATGTGGCTCATAGCATAGTTCGGGAGAATTAACAGATGTGGAATATTTGTACCTCAATGGCGTTTGATAATGATACAGTATATTTCAGAGATTGTAGTAAGGGTATATCGAGAAAAATAATATTGGTCGACAAAAAAGAGCACGGAAATTATATTTTTCTTTCGTATGGCAGTGTAAGGGCATCAGGGAACCGCTGGATTCACTGTCAGGATCATTGGACTCTCCCGTTGTGTCGCAGTACAAGGTGGAAAAAAGTGCATTCGGCAGAACATCTGCATTGCGACTCTGTTCCCTACCTCAGCTCCAACTATTTGATGCGATCGAGCCATTATCATTCTGCACCTTCCTATCCTTGTTATGAGATGTGTAAATGTTCCCGACTCCTTTGACAGATCGTACCACATACGCAACCCCTGGATTTGGAAATAATCTTCGACCGGCTCTATTTATGATATCCCCGCTGACCTTGAATCAATGCCTCAAATTCTACTTTCCTGTACCCTTGAAAAAAAGACGGCGATGATACTCATAACATTGCAAGAGCGCCGCAAGGCATCGACAGCTCGGAGGAAATAAAAGCCCAGGTCTCTTCACATGTCCAGTCCAAAGAAGATGGATGTGAATCTTTTCCTAAACCTTTGGTCGCTTCTTATTTTTTTATTTGTTGGACAGTCCCGTGCCGTCCAATTATATCCAGTCATTCAACGCACCCCCTGTACGTTTTGGAAGGTGGGAAGGAACCGGAGAACCCAGTGAAAACCCACACAGACACGTCGGGAACGCACAAACAGCTGACATTGCGCGATTCTAAGCGTGGAGTCTGTAAGAAACGTTTCGCTGACTGCCTCACGAACCCTGCCGCCCTCAACCGCGCCGCTGAAGGAAACTTTATCTCTGGTTGCCTGACGGACCATGCGAATGACAAGGATGAACCGCCCAATTTCCGCGCATGTTGAAATTATGAGGGGTGAGACGGACGAAAACCAGTTTAATTTTCATTTGTATATGACTGGGAGCAGGTAAAACCACGATTATAAAGTACGTTAACATGGAAACAGACAGAAAAAAAGAGTGACGTGGACCAACTGTAGACACAGGAGAAGAGCTGAGATCATTGGCTCTCAACCTTTTTCTTCCCACTCAAGTAATCCAGAGGCTATCGGTGGTCTGTGAGTGGGAGAGGATGGTTGAGAATCAATGCTCTGAACCCCATTGTTAATGAAATATTTTGCTTGAGAAACATTGTCATTGGCCCGTTTCTTTTGGAGTTCTGAAACTGTGCTCATAGCGAGTCATGAAGATTTTCAACCTTTCTCTTTCCACTCACTTCCCACCTTAAGCAATCCCTGACTCATCACAGAGCCCCGATGGCAGAGAGATGACTTAAAGTGGGAGGTGAGTGGAAAGGAAAGGGTTGAGAACCACTAGATAGAGAATTGCGTCGGCACAGATCTGTTGGGCCGGATGGCCCGTATACGTCTATTCCATTGTGAATCAGGCCGGGTGTGATTACCATCTGCACGTGGTTTCTGTAAAATTTATTGATTTATTTTAGCGCGAATACTACTAGCTGCCAAACGCCATTGGAAGTGATGTCACCTCATCCAGTTTAACATCATGAAACACAACAGAGTTCATCGTATTCAGTGAACTGAAACATTCGTTTCTGATCAACCATGAATTCCGATTTCTTTTAATCCTCGTTGCCATTTAATATTTTTTGCGTCTTCCGGTGTGGAAGGCCGATTTTATATCAGAGTGAATGTTAATTTTAGGGACGAATGAATCTCTTTGAATTCCTTTCTTTTTATCTTAAGGGAAATTGATGGGCGACGTTTGGGGTCGAGGCCCTGTAGAAGGACTGACATGGCAAACAAAGATGGCCCGTATGAAGACAATGCTGGATGCCACAGTGTCCAATCCGTGGACCAATTAGAGGTGGCAACGATATTAATCGGTTCAGCGACCTGGACAATCAATTCACATACTTTCTATCGGTGAGACTAGACGGGAAGACGGAGCTAGTGACGAAGGGCGAGCATGGGCGATAGAGACAGGTGGACGCATTCATTGGGAATAAAAGGACGTTGGAAGACGATGGATGGGGTGCGAGGGGCGGAGCGGCTGGAGGTGCCGAAGGAAACAACGTCCTTGGGGGTGGCAGGGTTGGCGGTGAGCACACACCTTTACAGCGCCAGCGATCTGGACTATAGTCGTATCCCAGTGCTGTCTGTGATGAGTTTGTACGTTGTGCCCGTGTGTCCGTGGTTTTCCTGGTTACCTCCCACCGTTCTAAACGTAGCAGACGTGTTGTTTGGTGAAAATTGGGCGGTGCGGACTCGTGGGCCGAAATGGCCTGTTACACAGCTCTTTCTAAAAACAAAAGCAGGCAGGTCTTCTTGGACGTAGGAGAGGGGCGTTAAAATCCACATACCTTTCTTTGAAACAGAATTTAAAGCAACATTCCTCTCCCTCCGCTTCAGGTTTACGTCGGGTGAAGTGCTAATTGGCACGTGTAATGGTTCTTTTCCCGTTAAGTTTCCCCTCACTGTAATTTCCTGATCGTAATCAGTCCGCTCTTAACGATCCGCCATCATGTGTGCACTCAATCCCGGCTTCCTTCTCTTTCTCCAGTGAATTTCGTGGCGGTCGTCACCCTATCCAGGGGAAAGTGCGGCCTGTCCACCTGCACCACGCGCTACCTGGTTGCCATGGCAGCTGCTGATCTGCTTGTCATTGTCATTGATGTCGCCTGCTATTGCATTCATCGCTATTATTTCCCATCGAATTTCCTGGACGTCACCCCGGTGTGCAGCGTGGTCAATGTGTTAACTCGTAAGGCCAAACATTGCTCCGTCTGGTTCACCGTCACTTTCACATTTGATCGATTTGTCTCCATTTGTTGCCAGAAGCTGAAAGCTAAATATTTCACGGAAAGGCCCACAGGTGGATTTCTGGTAACCACTGACGTTCTGCTCTGTTGCAAGAACATCCCATTCTATTTCACGTATAATCCCAAGGTGATCATCCGCCGTGTGCCTTTCTTCTGTACCAGGAAGATAAGTTATTACACTGAACCTGGATGGAGAGTATTTGACTCCTTCCATAAGACGACAACCCCGCTACTTCCTTTCGCTATGATCCTGCTACCAAATGCGCTCTTGGTCCATCATATTTTAATTGTTAGCCGGGTTATAAAGGCCTGAGGGCTTAGAACAATGGAACGAACGCACGTGACTCAGAGATGGAGAGCAAGAGGTCTATGGTTTTATTGTTCACCATATCCCAAAACACAGCAGCAATAGACATTCACCAAGGCAAGTATTTACTTAAACAAAAGTTGTTATTAATTATATTTTAACATGAAAATATAATCAAACTTTAACTTATCTCTATACTTAACTTACTAAAATTGACCCACTTCTAATTCCAAGCTCACGTGTATAAAATGTGTGTGTAAATTTAAGAAAAGTTCATGGTTCACAGTTCAATCTCACTTCTCATTTTTCTACGTTCTCTGGATGCAGGCAATTCTAATACTGTGCACAGGATTTAACATGTACAAAGTTTACCAGTCTTTGGTGCTCGAAAGGTAAATGTATACCGCACAGAAATACTTTTGTTGGGTTTGCAGAGAGAGATATTCGTTGTTCCAGGATTTCTACAACTGAGGTACCAGCATTAGACACTTCAACTTCTCACTGATGAAACCTGCCCCTTCAGGGTTCTATAGATGGTAACCTCTTTCATTCACACTACCGCAACATAGCCTGAAACATCAAAAAGTTAGGACTTCCAGCCATCCGCCGTTCTGTTGCTTTTATTGACGTGCAAGAAGATTCCTGGATGGCTTTCAGTGTCAAACAGTAGCTGAGAGAGCACATTTTACCTCTATTTCTCTCTCTCTCTCTCTGTCTCTCTCTCTGTCTCTCTCTCTCTCTCTCTCTCTCTCTGTCTCTCTCTCTCTGTCTCTCTCTGTCTCTCTCTCCCTCTCTGTGTCTCTGTGTCTCTCCGTCTCACTCTCTCTGTCTGTCTCTCTCTCTCTCTCTCTCTCTCTCTCTTAATCAGCAGGAACATTTCTGAGGTTATCTAAAGCCCTCAAGAGAAAGAGCGTGCACGCACGAAGCTTTATTTACAATTGTAAAAGTCATTTAGAAAGACATCTGCCCACTAAGGTTGATGGATCATATTACAAACATGCAAACTGTAAATGCTCGCAAGGTTGTTTGTATCGACATTAAAATGTATTTTATTCTCACCCACAGACAGTCTCGATTCCATCAAAATTACACCACAATTTGTCACGTTGCAAGGGTTACGCTCAATACTCCACTCCATCAACCAGACTCCACGTGTTCACGTGATGTCAGAACTACCCCAATATATATCTTTCCATCAGTGCTTATCACATGATGTAACTCAATCTGTTTTGCGCCACCATCTGTCAGATGTATGCCACAAGATATTTGCGTTATTTAGTTTCTAAGTGTATGAGAAACGTTTCAGTAATATTGACATGGTTCCATGCCATCGGTGGTATCAGTACTACGACATTTATACCACCCAACATTGATTATGAATGGTGGACCAACCTTCCTCGTAAATATACAGTGTGTATCTTCCTCTCTGATACCCAAACCGCGTGGTACACCTTTTGTACACAGTCCCTCGCCATCGGGAATCGCTCCAGATTGCTAAACTGCAGTATGTCACTGATTTGTTGAGAATCACTCAAGTTCGATTGGGTCAACGAAAGATGACTCTGGACACAAGGGATTTGAATCAAACGTAACTTTATTAACACTTCAATTAATAAGAGGGCCACTTTATAAGGACTGGTGGAAACACTCGCACAGAATTATAAGTAAGCGTAGGAAGTGATCGTAACGGGAATCAATGAGGCGAAATTATTAATTCACATAGTCGAACTATACACAGTGCTATCTTTTTGATGTTTCAGGCTATGCTGCGGTAGCGTGAATGAAAGAGGTGACCATCTATAGAACCCTGAAGGGGCAGGTTTCGTCCGTGAGAAGTTGAAGTGTCTAATGCTGGTACCTCAGTTGTAGAAATCCTGGAACAACGAAATCTCTCTCTGCAAACCCAACAAAAGTATTTCTGTGCGGTATACATTTACCCTCTTGGACCAGTGAATAAGACGACAAGGATCTGGTACCAACATATCCATTACGGTATATGCATACTCGCGGGCCCCTGATCAGTTGTGAGCATTGTTTCTCCTGCCAGTATTACTCTGGAGCTACTGGATTTCTAGCAACTCCACGGCTCAGCTTAGGAGTAATCTGCACCTTTCCCGAGACCCTTCCAAGCGATATCTGCTCTCACAATGAGGAAGAGGGAGTGAATGTTCTCTGTGCTGGTCGTAAATACAGGGTCCAGCCTATAAGTAAGCAAGGTGATTTGAATCTGCCACTCTCAGAGTGTGAACGCACCACTGGTCTGACCCCAATCTGAACTGACTCTCCACCTGCAATTCATAACTTCGTAAGTTCAAGCGAAGTGGGAGGCGCAGCGAGCGGCATGGTCAGCTGTGTGGATTTTCCTGGCTATTCTCGCAGTTTATCCGCCACGTAGCGAACATGGCATGGGTGGGAATGGAAGTTACAAGGCACCCATACCAGGGCACTCTAAAAATCTTTTCCTATCATGGTATTCCTATTTACCCCATATTTTGTCTCCGACCGACGAACCACTGCGGGACACCTTCCCCAACCCGCCACATTTATGGTTGTGCCCGGTGGTAAGTACTCCAGACCTTCGAGCAGGGCAAAGACCACGAACCATCCTGCCGCTTTCTATTCCCATCAAAGGGAAGACTATCTCTCTGAGGTCCAAGAGGGTTTACCCTGTCGTCCTTATGTGCGAGGGGACCGGAAGCTCGCCTTAGAGGTTGGTGATAAGGACCATTCTCTAATACCACTCAGTAAACAGAATACAACTGGGGAAAGCTCGAAATGTCCATTAGAACAACGTGGGAAACCTGCCCCGCTCAATCGGACTCGATCTCTGCAAATTCATTATTGTCCAACCACATTACCCCATCCCCCGACCATCATCGTTCTTCTCCCCGTGTCTTCATAATCGGGTTGGTAGCTTGTGAGGTCGTTACGATGTCATGACGCATCCGCACTTTTATAAGATCGCAGGCAATTTTGATGTATTTCGCTTTCATTCTACCTTTGCACGTAATATAAATGTCCGATGCATTCCGTATGGACCCGTGCTTGATGAGCACACTGCCGGTTTAATCCTGACTTGATATCCCAAAGGCGCCTCAGTACGGTTATAAGACACATGTTCCCAGGAAACCCCGATTCATCCAGAGGGGAGACCATGTGGTGCTGCCCCTGGGGGTCCAACCTGTCGAACAAATGGCTTGGAGTAGCTTGCTAGCAAAGCCACGAAACGGCCAATTTCTTCAAAGTTATCTTATACACCAATCCCTGATCCCCTTCCTATTTGTGTGTTGCCTGCTGCTACCTTTATTAGTGAACAGATCCACATTAAATCATGCATCCGGTAGGACTTCCACACGCATAACAATCAAAACAACCTCATGCACGGTTGAACTATACTCCTACTCGAATTTTGTTAAATCTACACCTGTGTCCAGTCCCAACTTTTTCTCGAAGCGCCAATTGATTTCTTGAGAAAGTGTCGGCGTCGGTATCTTCAAAGAAACACGGGTCTGGTCACACGGTTGTGCAATCAAATGTTACTTTATTAATGCAACAACAAATAAGAGAGACAATGTTCATGGGCGCTTGGAACATACGTCCAAATTGATAAGGCGGCTTGGGAACACACAAACATATTTATAAGGGGGAGTGGAAAAAAATGCACATAATTTATAAGCATGGGGGCATAGGCGCACAATTTATAAGAGACCGTGGGAAAAGATCTTGAGAGGAAATAAACGGGAGAGAGTGTTAAACAGTATACAATTATTAATTCACATAGGTGATACAGACATTGGGACACATTCAACGGGGCTGAAACATAGGCTCGTGGTGCACTGAATATCGCAAGGTGGATCTGGTACCATTATACCCACAGACGTATACGCACGTTCTTAGACCAGTGATCATTTGAAAGGTGTGTGTGTCACGACTGTACACGCAGTGATATATGCACGCTCTCACAACTACGATGTTTTGAGCAGTGTATCTACTGCCAGTATTGAGCTATACTAATCTGAGTTAGAGCAACACCACGGCAATGTGGACTTTAGCCGACTTCCTTCTAAGTAATTTCTGCAGTAGCAACCTATCATGGATCGGTATCTGGAGATGTCAGTACAAGGGTGAGAGGGCGAATGTTCTCACGGATGGTGCTAAATTCAGTGTCTTGCCAATAAGGACGCGAGGTGATTTGAACAAGCCACTGTCAAGGTGAGCACTGACCAGTGGTCTGAGACCATACTTAACGAATTCTTCATCTTCTCCACCACCACATATCTCATACAGCTCTGCCAAGGGGAGTTACATTTCACTCGTGAATCTGCACCATGGAACGCGGTCAATAACATAGAGCGGTTTCATGGTAAAGTAGCAGGGATCAAACCTGGCACAGGTTTCTATCGGTACCAATATTCTCAGCACAGCCGCTCTTCTATCGGTGCAATAACCTTCCATCAGCTTTTGACTACAAATGGCGATAGAGCAATCGAACGTAAAAACAACTGTCAGTCAAACTGAATTTTCCATGGGCGGGCTTAGAGTGCATATCGGAGTTATAAGCAAATAACGGGAAAAATGATAGATGTTATTTATTTGATCCAAAAGAATGCCAGACACAACGCCTATTAAATCTGCCATTGCCATTCCAGCCAAGTAACGAGCTGCGCATTTGGACAGTCCACATTTTCCACGTGAGAGAATCACAATCACAATTAAATTACGTAAAAGGAGGAGAAAAGAATAGTTAAATAGATGTCAACCTGACCTGTTTTAATTGGTGCATTTGGCCCATCATGTTCCCTATCTCAACCCATGCTTTGTCCGGCAGGTTGGCTGACAATTATTGAGTGTAACGTCATCTGCCTCGGGCTCCGTTTGTCCCCTCGAGGTTGCGAGAAGGGTGAACCGGAGCTGCAATTGCACCACATGTTCCAGCTGTTGTGAGCGGGACTCTGATTTCCACAGCTTTATCCGATAACATAAACTCACTTCAGAGTTATTCCTACGTTGGAATCTGAAAATGCTGGATGCATTGATAATGGGTAGAAAGTGGGGTTCAGAAATCCTGTGTTTCTTCAGGATTGGAGCCTTTACCAAATGGAATCTTAAATATAAATATCAAGCTGGCAAGAGCACACGGAACGGAATGCGAGAGGGCTATTCTCGTTCTTCAAGTAAGTATGGGGACGTGAGGGGCTGGTTCCATTTGCCACGTCGGAGGTAAATTGGAAACGTAAAGGACGAGCTGTGGTGTAATTCACAGTTGTAAGATTTCAAGATTTCTTCGAAAGACTCCAATACATGGACACATATTTCTCAGCCGTGCGTTGTAAACCGGTGCAAAGTTAAATGCTGGAACAGAATCAGTTTTTGCACGGACCTTGCTGCTGACATGAATGAATGAACCGTCAGCTGAAGGTTGAATAGAGAACAAAAAAGTAAATATGAGAAGTTCGAAGCTTGAGCATTCTGAAAATGTTTCATCCCGAGACTCATCTTCTGTAAGGGATATCAAAACGATTTTCTGCAGTGCGGCAGCACAATCGGAAGGATGGACATGATGGACAGTTGCCAGTTCCAGTTACGTACCAGGAATCCCCAGCACTGTCAGCAGTGGGAAGTAAATGGAAGAAATGTAGTAGATGGCGTCATATCCCATTTTCTGTGCGAGGTAAAGATCAATGTATAGAAGGTTCAAACGATCAGGTTTAATGGGGATTGTGTCAAAACGCTCTCATAGAAGAAAAACAGCGTCCTCCGAGACCATTGGCGTGAATCTGCCCTTTATCGCATCAGGCTTGTCTCATTGACCAAACACGGGAACTATTTTTTCATCCATCAGACAAGGTTGAATGAAAGACAATCGTCAGGGGAGACGACGAGCATATGTTTTTCATGTTGTTTGTAACATATTTTAGAAAAGGCTGTTGTATATTTTCCCTGAACCCTGATCAAGAGGGGACGCACATGGGAAGAAAATTGAGATTTTTAGGGGGAGCCAATTCAACTTCAGCCCAACTAGGAGGTTGTGTAATATCTTTCCTCCTATTAACAAATTTGATCCCAGAGGGTTTCAGGGGACGGGTCCGTGAGGCGGGTTGCAACGTCGAGCTTTGCTTTGAGGTTTGCCTGGAAGTTTCCTCTCGCTTCGTCTGACTGCAGTTTTCCAACATTGAACCTCTTTCTGGGGGCTTTATTGTTCCTGGGCTTTGGCTTGAAGTGAAGGTTGAGCTTGCAGCGAACCAGCCGGTGGTCAGTGTGGCATTCCGCGCTAGGCATGACCCTGGTGTGGAGCACATCTTGTTTGTCACTTTCTCGCACCAGGATGTAGTCCAGGAGGTGCCAGTGTTTGGATCGGGGATGCATCCAGGTGGTCTTAAGGCTGTCCCTCTGCTGAAAAAGGGTGTTTGTAATGACAAGCCGCTGTTCTGCGCAGAGCTCCAACAGGAGGCGCCCATTGTCGTTGCACTTGCCGACGCCATGCTTGCCCAGGATTCCTGGCCAGGTTTCTGAGTCTTCTGGAAAAACAACCAACTGAAAAACCTCACAAAGATAAGCGTATACAGAGCCGTTGTCATACCCACACTCCTGTTCGTCTCCGAATCATGGGTCCTCTACCGGCACCACCTACGGCTCCTAGAACACTTCCACCAGCGTTGTCTCCGCTCCATCCTCAACATCCATTGGAGCGCTCACACCCCTAACGTCGAGGTACTCGAGATGGCAGAGGTCGACAGCATCGAGTCCACGCTGCTGAAGATCCAGCTGCGCTGGATGGGTCACGTCTCCAGAATGGAGGACCATCGCCTTCCCAAGATTGTATTATATGGCGAGCTCTCCACTGGCCACCGTGACAGAGGTGCACCAAAGAAAAGGTACAAGGACTGCCTAAAGAAATCTCTTGGTGCCTGCCACATTGACCACCGCCAGTGGGCTGATAACGCCTCAAACCGTGCATCTTGGCGCCTCACAGTTTGGCGGGCAGCAGCCTCCTTTGAAGAAGACCGCAGAGCCCACCTCACTGACAAAAGGCAAAGGAGGAAAAACTCAACACCCAACCCCAACCAACCAATTTTCCCTTGCAACTGCTGCAATCGTGTCTGCCTGTCCCGCATCGGTCTGGTCAGCCACAAAGGAGCCTGCAGCTGACGTGGACTTTTTTACCCCCTCCATAAATCTTCGTCCGCGAAGCCAAGCCAAAGAAAAAAAATTAACAAATTTGAATTGTGCAGTCTCATAATAATTCTGAAACTGAGGCAGTTGAAGTCAACCTAGAGCATATTTCTGAATCCATTTCTGCAATGCTACCCAAGCTATTTTTCCTTTCCACAGCATTTGCCTTACCGCCGTATAAGTTCTAAGTTAAGTTTCCAAAAGTACGTGCGCACCCTCGTATTTAAATGATTTCAATATATCAGTGATTTAGAATTTGAATCGCCGAATATCATAATCACATCTACACGTTTCAGTTCTCGTAACAGATTGCAGCAGTATTTTAACAATTGAAACTCAATGCCTTAGAGCGGTTCAAACTCTCTGGGAGAGAGAGAGAGAGAGAAAGAGAGAGAGAGAGAGAGAGAGAGAGAGAGAGAGAGAGAGAGAGAGAGAGAGAGAGAGAGAGAGAGAGAGAGAGAGAGAGAGAGAGAGAGAGAGAGAGAGAGAGAGAGAGAGAGAGGAGAGAGACGGGAAAAGATAGGAGGCTCGAGTATCATTGTACAGCCTCTATTTCACATGGTGCATCATTGGTAGTTGGCGGCAGTCTCCATGCTTACTGAGACCGAAATCACACCTCTCGGCATGTATATTTATGCAGAGGTGCTAAACAGCTGTTACAGGAAATAGGCTTATATCACGGAATAATAATATCTTTATTAAAATCTTTGTATATTAGCATCTTAATTTTATCTGACATGATGCGTCAATCACCACTGTTAATGCCCATGACTATATTTACGGCTACCATTTCGGTTCTGTAACTTATCTCGCTCATTTGATGCTGTCGTAGAACAGGCTGTTTGCCAATTACGTTATTTTCAATGTCAAAGCTGTAATCTCTATCTTTCTTTCACAGATCGGTGCAAGCTATGTTTATGACTGTGCCAGTTATTCTTTGTTACGTTTCTTCATCAGATTTCTCCTAACTAATAATTAAAAATTGAAACACACAGAATATCTTCGTTTTAATTCATCACCCTCATTAACATTCACATTGTTTAAATTCTACAGCTTCAGGCATTATTCGCCAATAGTGGGTGGGGTGGGGGATGGGCGGAGGGATTATAACCGACAACGTCCACTCTTTGCTTGAAAGACATTTATCTTTATTTCACACCTCTTTGTTTCGTATTTCCTTCCCATGGAAGTTTTTTTTAAAAAATTGATTACTCCAGCCTAAGTAATAGCAATGTGCCCTTTATCTATAAGGTTAAGAAACAGCATCTACCCAATTGCATTGAATGTCACAGTCGCTTCTACCTACCGCACTTTTACACCTGACGACTCGTAGAAATCATGATTTCACTTCTCTCTGGTGACCCTACACTATGCCAGGGACGTTAATCTCGATTGAAATGAGGCAGGTACTATTTCAGGAAGGCGATGATTATGGTAACCTGCTGAAACGCACTGCTAGAAATCTGGGTTGTTTGAATGGTCACTGGAATTGTTTCGGCTAAAAGCGATGGAAAAATAGGAGATACCTCCTTTCACTTGATAAGTTCGAACCCTGTTCCAAGAGGGATCCTGACGTCAACGCTAATTTTGATAACAAAAGTAATTGATTGGATATCTCGTGTATCCTTTTGCATTCCTTATTTCTCATATTTTTGAAGATATATTCTTGATCTGGTTAAGTAGGTCTATAGCAGATACAGGCAACAAGGAGCAAATGAAGTAGGAGACGAGTATATGAAATGTAAGTAAATATTTAAGAACAGTAGGACTGCAAATTATTATTGGAGGCTATTCTGATCGATTGGATATGCACGATGGGACGGTCAAGGGATGATTGTCAGCATGGTGGTATGCGTGGTACATTATGCTTTACGAAACCTATCGAGGTCTTCGAGGAGGTTACCATGAAAGTAGAAGAAAGAAAGGCTGTGGATACTGTTTACATGGACTCTAGTAAGGACTCTAGGAAAGATACCACATGGGTGGTTCAGAGAAAAGGTATCCATGGAATGATTGTAAACCGGATTCGAAATTGGATGAAGGGTAGAAGACAGAGGGAGGTAGATGACGGCTTCTCAGACTGGAGGCCTGCGATTAGTGGTGTTCCTTAGGATCATCGCTGGTGCTATTATTGTTTGTTTTCTCTATCAATGATCTAGATGATAATGTTGTAAATTGGACCGACAAATTGGCTGATGAAATGGATGTTGCCGGGTTTCAGGAGTAGAATTAGGGGGAACAAATAAACAGGTTAGAACTTTATTCCTTAGATAATGAGGGGAGATTAGATAGAGGTTTAGAAAATTATGAGATGTGTCGACAGAGTTAATGCAAGTAGACACTCTCCACTTAGAGAAGGAGAGATAAATACCATAGGACAATGTTTTAGATTGAAGGGGAAAGTTTAGGGGGATTATAAGTGTGAACATTTTCACTCAAAGGGTCGTGGCAGCTTTGAACATGTTGCCATTGGCGCTGTAATTGAGAATTATTCTTACATTCTTACTTTGAATGAGAGCGGTCTGAATGGTGATGGGACGGTGCAGGGCAGTGGGATGAGAGGTGTGAGGTTTGTGCACAGACAAGAAGGGCCGAATGGCATGTTTTCTGCGCTGTCGTGTTCTGTGGTTCTATGATATATCATGACGCTAGGGGGCAGTCTCCTCTTCCTATCTACTCTGAAACCTATTTCTGCAAACACATATACGGTATTTATGAAGAAAGACAAATAATCTGTTACAGAAAATGGAATCGCATCATGGAAGAGGATGGTGAGAACATCATGAAGATATATATTATATTTTTTCGATGTCAAATTCCAGGTATTCTCCAATATGAACACGATTGTGTCCAGAACTACTCTTATCGACTTGGACTATTGTTAAAGGTATAACTTAGCTTCCACATAATAAGTCTCGCTGTTCTGATGCTGTAACGAAACGGGTTATTTCAAATTATGTTCGAGTTAATGTTCAAAATGTCAAATCGAAATTTATTCCACCTATTATGTTAATACCTCAATCAGTCTATTCATCATAAAAGTTCTTCCACGGTGATACTGATTAAGAACAGAGAGGATATGGAGAATGTGGGAGCACGATCAGAGATTTTCCAGTGGAGCACTGAGAAGAGCGAGAGAGAATATATTTGAAAATATTTGCACTAGACTGTGCGCATATATTTGACTACTCACTTGTCTGGATCAACTTCTATGCTCTATTTGTCGGTCCATGTCTGCAACTGAACCATGTTATTTTCTGTTATTTGTTGGATCTTTACACTGTCCACTGCTCCTCCATTCTTAGTGTCACCCGCGAACTGACGGAAACACCCAGCAACGTATACATGCAGATCCATTGTGATCGAGGTCACGAATGGAGAAGATCGAACACAGATCTGTGCGGATCACCACGTGTTGCGAGCTTCTATCCAGAGGAAGACACTTTCATTCTTCTCTCCAGCTTCTATATGCCTTTCGGTGTTTAATACAGTCCAGCAATTAACCATAGTCTTCATGCATCGGCATCTGCAGTACCAACTGACCATAGTGAAATTTGCTAATTTCTACATTATTGCCCCATCAGAGTTTTTGTTTCAGTCGCTTCGGTGTCTTGCTGAACAATCTTTCTCCATCAGGGTTTTTCCGGATGATAACCTTTTTTAGTTCACCACAGAGTTCCTTTTTGTTTTCCGTATTTCAAGTGAAACATAATGCAGTCAGTCCTCTCCTCTTCTATGGACGACAAGGGCTTGACCAGGCTGAACTAAGCACTCATAACCCGTCTTCAAAATGGGGGTTTCCACAAGCATTTCAGCTTGTCCTGTTCTAGACCCAGCTGCTGCTGATGAAATGTAGAAATGTAACTCAATTGTCTCTCCATCACTTTATCTCGCTCCCCGCCCCGTCTCTTTGTCTCCCTCATACACACACAAACACACACATACACACACATGCACGAACATATGTCACACATGCACACACACACGCACACGTGCACACACACAAACGTACACACACACACACACACACACACACACACACACACACACACACACACACACACACACACACACACACACACACACACACACACACACACACACACACACACACACATACACACACACACACACACACACACAAAACCACATGAAACATTTAGAACAGCCATCTGTACCCAGACAGACTGTGGCACCTGATCTAACCTTCTGAGTTACTTGTCGAATAATTTTGAGAAACTCAGTACATAGAACAAGCAATTCCAACTAGCAAAGGTGACGCCCGTTGATGCAAAAACAAAGATATTTGAATTCATGAGACTTCTTGAATTGCACAAAAGGAATATTTCTGCAAGAATTTACTGTCTATTCTATTGGTTGAATAAGCGTGAGGAAACTAATGCTGCTACAAACGTGATTGTTGACCAGTTGCAAATGTTGGAGACCGACCTCAATGAAATATTTGTGATTTAAAGACAGTGGATGTTCCCTCTTGGACAGCTTAGCCATTGCTGTGGAGTTAATTGAAATTCCATCAAGAGGTGTTATTAGAGTTGCAACATGATGACTCTGTTAAAAATGTGTTCAAGGTGAAAGGATCCATGATGTAAATAAATACTGAACTGTACTACTTTATCAAGGGAAATAATGATACATTTTCCATCATCTTATTTTGTAGAATTTTATTTAAAAGATAACAGAAACATAGCACATAATATAAATATATTCAGGAATAAAAATCACTAATATCTATCCCCCCTCCTACCGTTACAGCCAGCTCCCTGAAGGGGAGCAACAAAATATTTATTCTATATTTATTTTAAATGTTAACAACATTTCAAAATGTATCTAAATGCATATATTTTAAATACGGAGACAGCCCACTAAGAAAAAATAATTGTCATGTAAAGTATAAGTAAAATTTTCCATAACAACACATACTTTCAATTCATTATGCCAACGAGCTATATTAATCTCAGTATCATCCTTCCAAGTACTAGCATTTACCCGCTGCTGATAGTACCGAACGAACAAAAGCAATTTAAATTATATCCAATCCCATTCCTCTTAACGAATATAAATTTCCAAACAAGAAAATCGTTGGATCCTACGGTAGTATAAAATTATATAATTTCTCCAAAACTGCTTTAATTTTTCATTTTGAATATTAACGCAATTCCATACAGCATGTTAAAATTTACAATATATGAACAACATCTAAAGCGAAAATGCAAATTACTAAACGCATTTCTTTGAAACTTTTGCGTGGTTAAATATAATTGATGTCATAATTATAATTAACCATTCCATATCGCACATTATTTAATTTAATTACATCATTTTGACACATATTCGCCGAATCTTCTTTCGAGAAAATAAATACTAAATCATTCTCACATTCAAGTTTAGATTTCTCCCAATCTGATATATCTATATTATCTTGTAACAATTATAACTAACTGAAATATAACCCTTTTTTAGTATAGAGAAAATCAAAGAATCAAATCTCGACAGAGTAGGTACAATTATCTCTTTCCCATAATTATCTTTATTAAAGCCTGACGTTGATAATACACAAACAAAGAATTTTCAGGTGTATCAAATCTTTTTCTCAATTGATTAAAAGAAAAAAATGCCCCTCTACAAAACAATATTGTTTTGTCTTTTTACCCTTAGAATCCCAAATATTCAAATGATTATTAAACATTGAAAAATGATTAATATTATTATACAATGGAGTTAAAATAGATAATTTATCTTTCGACCCTAACACCCTATTTATTTAACCAAACCTTTAATAACTGTTTCAATATCGGCATATCATATTGCTGTAAAACAATCGAGTTCCAACGATATTTAAATTCTTCTATTTCAACCCTAGAATTGCACGCCATCTCCACTTTAGCCCAAATATGAGGCAGATTGAACTCCTTCAATTAACTCCCAATTAACTCCTTCAACTGAGCCTCTTCATAATAATTTCAAAAATGTGGTATTTGTAATCCACCCAGTATTTACTTCCATGCAAGTCTTCACAACGCCATTCGAGCTCACCTAACTTTTCATAAAAACTCTCACACTGGTTTATTCAGATGTTGAAAAAAAAATCTCTTCGAATGTGAACAAGGTAGTGACTGGAATTAATATTGAATTCAAGGAAACATATTCATTTTAATACAGTTAAACCGACCAAACAAAGTTAATTGAAGATCTTTCAACTTAATTAAATCTGCTTTAATCCGTCTTCACATAGGTACATAATTTAATTTATATAATGATTGATAATTCGAATCCAAATGCATACCTAATTATTTAATTTTACTTCTCCTCCTTCATTTTTTAATTGTTTTAAATTCGGAATAATCTTGCACTCCAACTAATAAAATTTCACTTGTATTCCAATTAACTTTAAATCGCGATAATTCTCCAAATTTCAACAAACACTCTTGCAGTTGTTTCAACTTCCCTTACGGTTCCGTCAAGTATACCAACATGTCATCTGCAAATGTAAATTTTATATTCTTCATTCTTAACCGTCATCCATCTAATTTCTTTATTTTGTTTAATAGCCTGTGCTGACAGTTCACAAACCAAGCAAATAAGGCTGGTGAAAATGGGCAGCCCTGTCGAGATGAAGAAGTCAATTTAAATAGTAAAGGAATCTGTCCATTTCTCACCACCCTAGCAATCGCGTTCGTATATAAAGCCTTACCCAACCAAAAAAAAAGGGTCGAATTTAAATTGCTTAAATAAAAAATACCACTCAACCTTATCAAAATCATTTTCTGCATCTAATGCAACCAGAATAGGATTGTTAGGTTGCTTTCGATATCCATTGACCAAAGTAATTATTCGAAATATATTGTCTGATGCATTTATATTCTTAATTAAACTTGTTTGATCAATGTGTACCAATTTAGGCAAATATTTATGAAGTCTATTAGCTAATACGTTCGCTATAATTTTAAAATCCACATTTAATAAAGACATAGGTCTATATGAAGATATTTTTAATGGACTGTATCTTTTTTTGGAATAACAGTTATTAAAGCACGAGAACATGATTCTGGTAACTTCTGGTCCTCAGTAACTTGATTCAACACCTCTCCAAGTTTATTAGAAAAATCATCATATAAAAGATTAAAAAATTACAGAGGCAACCCATCATCCCCTGGGGACTTTCCTTTCGGCATTTCCTGAATAGGTTCGTTAATTTCAAAATCTGTAAATGGTGATTCCAATTCCTGAACATCAACTCCATCTAATGCCGGTAACTTTAATTTAAATAAGTAAGAGTCAATAGAACCATTATCCTGTTTCCCCTCAAAAGTATATCCTTTTTTTATAAAATGAACAAAACTGGTCATTAATTTCCAGAGGGTTATGTTATTATTGAATTCTTCTTAACAACATTAATGGTCCGAGACGCCTGTTCAGCTCTCAATTGCCAAGAAAGTACCTTATGAGCTCTTTCCTCAACTCATAATAACGTTGTTTAGATCTTTTTCTAAAGCCCTCAAATTGATAAGTTTCTAAAGTATCATAACGCAATTTCAACCTTTAAAATTGAACATTTTATCTTCTGTTACCTCTTCTGAAAGTCCTTCTCTAACTCAGCAATCTTATTTTCTAACTAAACTTTCTGCCATATATTGTTTTTTAACTTTCGTAGAATAACTAATGATATGCCCTCTCAAATAAAGCATCCCATATTACAAAAGGACTATCCACATAATTAAAATTTTCAGTCACAAATAAAGAAATCTGCTATTTAACAAAAGTAACAAACTCAGGTTTCTTCAATAGCACTACATAATACCTCTATCTAAACGACAGACATACTAACTCCGAATTTTCACAACAAAAAAGTAATAGCGAATGATCAGATATAATTCTACTTTTATATTCTGCCCTTAATACTCTACCTTGTAAATGTGCTGGTACCAAAAATAAATCAATTCTAGAAAACGAATCATGTCTCGAAGGTTAAAAACAAAAATCTTTCTCTGTAGTGTTAACTTTTCTCCAAATATCCACCAAATTTAAATCTTTTATTAACGCATTAATTTGTGTTGCCATCTTTGATTTACTTATACCTTTTTTTGGATATTTGTCCAATAAAGAGTCGAGAACACAATTAAAAGCACCACAACTAAAACAGTTGCATGAGCTTGAGTAAACAATACAAAACGATTCTGAAATAAACCGCTCATAATGATTCAACAAACTGCAGTCAGTTCTATTACTCAATGACATTTCTCGGACATCTTTGTTATCCTTTTTCAGAACTGTTTTATGTAACAATGATATTGCACATTTAATCAGTTCCACCCCAATCTTATAATTCTTCCCATGTTCAGCGATCAGCAGAATAAAAATCATACTCACTTCCAAGGTACGATCCAGGGCTATAGTTCGTGCAGAAAATAATGAAGTGATTTTTCATCTATTTCAAACTATTCTTTCATTGATTTTAAATACTCCAATTTAGGTTTTTCTACAGTCATTGAAGAAATGTATATATAGTGTGTGCAATGACCAGGTCGATAGAGGGAAATCTTGTCAGTGTTAACAGTGATTTACAAAAAAGATTTAAAAGGGTTGGAAGTCAATGACAGTGCACAGCATCTGAAAAGGGAGAAAAATTAATAGAAAAACAGAATTAAGATACAGACCTTGCAGAAGTTAGAGCACAATCCGATGAGGAATTTAAGGAAGTACCAGTTGGATATTATATTAATGCGGGTATATTGATGAGAAAATGAAGGTGACGCGAGTTTTCTTCTCATGAAAATTGGAGAGTTGTTCATCAGTCTGTAATTCCTTAAGTCTATCAGGGGTAACCTTTAAACATTCCCCATAGCTCACATTTAGGTGGGCAGTTTGCGGTAAAGGAAGCTACCTATAAAATGATGAAAATATTTTATTGGTCTCATTTGAAAAATGTCGCTAAGGCATTTTGTAAGACCGGACAAACTTGTCAAGTTGTGGCAAAACCTAATCAGTGTCCATTAGTTGCTCCTTTAAAACCAATTCCTGTTTTTGAGATTTTTAAGCGATCATTATAGTGGACATAAATCATGTCCTTTAATTTGACTAAAAACTACAGATCATGTGTATTTCAACAGTTAGTTCATAATTTTGGAGATAAACAAATTACTTTCTTTTTTTCAATCTTTTTATTATTATTATAATTTATAAACACATACAGTTCAAAGAGATATAAAAGATACATAGTAAGTAATGAATTAATACAGAGATATTAAACAATAATATTACAGAATAAAAATATATCATAAAAATTTTTTAGATCAGTTTAGGGTGTGAACTATCTCTAAAAAAGATATAATTAATAACAAAATATGACAAAAGAGAAAAAAAAACCCAAAAAGGAAGAAAAAACAAATCTGAATTAAAAAAACTTAAAAAAAACTACAGATATAGCTAAACCACGCCAATCACTCCGATCTCATCTTACAGCCCAATTATCATACATAATCATAGAAAGAAAACAGAGCCAGATCAACTCACCACAAATGAAAATATTGAATAAATGGTCGCCAGGTTAACTCAAACTTAGAAGGGGATTCATAGACAGAGTTTCTAATTTTCTCTAAATTTAAACATAGTATAGTTTGGGTAAACCATAGGAAAACAGTGGGAGGATTAACCGCTTTCCAATTCAATAGTATAGGTCTTCTAGCCATTAGTGTAAGAAAAGCAATCATACGATCCGCAGGAAGAGATAAATAAGTCAAATCTATCATAGGTAATCCAAAAATTGCAGTAATGGGATGTGGTTGTAAATCAATATTCAAAATAGTAGATATAATGGAAAAATTTTCCTTCCAATAATTCTGTAAAGAGGGACAGGACCAAAACATATGTGTAAGGGAAACTATTTCCAATTGACATTTATCACATATAGGATCGATATGAGAATAAAAGCGATGGAGTTTATCTTTAGACACATGAGCTCTATGAACAACTTTAAACTGTATTAGTGAATGCTTTGCACATAGAGAAGAAGAGTTTACCAGTCGCAGAATTTTATTCCAATTTTCATTGGAAATATGAAGATTTAGTTCTCTTTCCCAATCATTTTTAAACTTTTCAAAAGTCCCAGAATTAATTTTTGTAATTATATTATATAATTTAGATATCACACATTTTGGAGGGAATTTTGAATATAGTATATCCTCTAAAACAGTCGTAGTCTCCCGATTGGGAAAAGAGGGTAAAGTCGAAACTAAGAAACTCCTAATCTGCAAATATCGAAAGAAATGAGATCGAGGTAAATCATATTTCATGGATAATTGTTCAAATGACATGAAAGAGTTATCCAAGAATAAATCCGAAAAGCATGTTATACCTTTAACTTTCCAGCGTAAATAAGCTTGATCAATTAGAGAGGGATGAAAAAGGAAATTTAGTATAATAGGAGTTTCCAAGATAAAATGACATAGGCCAAAAAATCTCCGGAATTGAAACCATATACGTAGTGTATGTTTAGCCATTGGATTATCAATTTGTTTATATAATTTAGTAAGAGTAAAAGGGATAGCAGCTCCCAAAATAGAGCTAATTGAAAAATTTTGTATCGGTTTAATTTCTAAATTTACCCAATGGGGATTTAGAGATAATTCTGAATAATTCACCAATACCTTAAATAACTAATATTAATTGCCCAGTAATAAATTCTAAAGTTGGGTAATGCCAACCCTTCCTCTAGTTTAGATTTCTGTAAATATTTTTTCCCCAATCTAGGATTCTTGTTTTGCCAGATATATGAGGACAATTTAGAATCGACCTTATCAAAAAAAGATTTAGGAACAAAAATAGGTATAGCTTGGAATATATATAAAAATTTAGGTAAGATCATCATCTTAATAGCATTAATTCGGCCTATCATGGATAGGGATAATGGTGACCAATTGGTAAATAAACTGCCGATCAGGTCCAATAGGGGGAAAAAATTAGTCCGAAACAAATCTTTATGTTTTTTAGTAATCTTAATCCCTAAATATATAAAATGGTATCTAGCTATTTTAAAAGGCAAACTATCATAAATAGGAACCCATCCACTAAAAGGGAATAATTCACTTTTATTTAAGTTCAGTTTATATCCCGAAAAATTACTAAATTGGGCTAATAAAGATAAAACTGCAGGAATAGAATTTTCAGGATTGGAAATATATAACAATAAATCATCTGCATATAGTGATACTTTATGAATATCCCTGCAACGAATAATACCAGTAATATTGGGTGCTTCTCTGATAGCAATTGCCAAAGGTTCTAAAGCTAAATTAAATAATAAAGGGCAAAGTGGGAACCCTTGCCTGGTGCCCCGAAATAATCGAAAATATGGCGATATTTGGGTATTAGTAAAAACCGAGGCAACTGGGGAATTATAAAGAAGTTTAATCCAAGATATAAATATCGGACTAAAATTAAATTTTTCAAGAACTGTAAATAAATAAGGCCATTCTACTCTATCGAAGGCCTTCTCAGCATCTAGTGAAATAACACATTCTGAAGACTTATGTGAAGGAGTGTAAATAATATTCATCAATCTTCTAATAGTAAAGGAGGAATAACGATTTTTAATGAATCCAGTCTGGTCTTCAGAGATAATATATGGTAATATCTTCTCTAGCCTTGTCGCTAGAATTTTAGAGAAGATCTTAGAATCAACATTCAACAAAGAAATAGGTCTATAAGAAGAACATTCGGTCGGGTCTATATTTTTTTTCAAGATTAGATAAATCGTAGCTATGTAAAATGATTGTGATAGTTTACCCAATGTGATAGATTCATCAAACATCTTAATCAGCCAGGGAGAGAGAGTAGAAGAAAAAGCTTTATAAAATTCCACAGAATATCCATCAGGACCTGGTGCTTTCCCCGAATTCAGTGAGAAAATAGTATTATTAATCTCCGAATCTGTAATGGGTTTACTTAATTCTAAGTTATCTTGAGGTAATACTTTTGGGAGTTTCAAATGTTCCAAAAAATTAAACATACTACTAAGGTCTTGAGGGGATTCTGTACTATATAAGGATGTATAAAAATTTTTGAAAGATTGATTTATCTCTTCCTGGTTAACAGTCAGTTCTCCATTCTGTTTGCAAATCTCCACAATTTGGCGTTTAGTTGAAATATTCTTCAGATGATTAGCCAACAGTTTACCCGATTTCTCACTATGCACATAAAAATCAGATTTAGATCTAATTAACTGGTTTTCAATCGAAAATGTAAGTAACAAATTATATTCCATCTGCAGTTCAATTCTTTGTTTGTAAAGTTCTTCAGTAGGATCAGTCACATATCTCTTATCAATGTCTTTAATCTTCTCAACCAATAGATGAATCTTGTTTTTGATGCATTTCTTCAAAGCTACTGAGCAAGAAATAATTTGACCACGAATATAAGCCTTGAATGTATCCCACAATATTCCATAAGAAATTACCGTAGTGTAATTTGTTGAAAAGAAAAAGTTAATTTGTTCTTTCATAAATTTAACAAAGTCTAAATCTTGCAATAATGTAACATCAAAACGCCAGTGCTTAATAGTAGAAACATAGTCTTTGAATATAAGAGAGAGTTGTAATGGAGAGTGATCCGAAATGGCTATAATGTCATACTTACAAGCAGTTACAAGTGGAATAAAACGTGAATCAATAAAAAAGTGATCAATTCTCGAGTATGAATGGTATACATGAGAAAAAAAGGAAAACTCTTTATCTGTCGGGTGAAGAAATCTCCAAATATCAACAGCTCCAGAGTTAGTAAGGAAAGAGTTAATATATGTAGCTGATTTATTCGGTAGGAGCTGTGAAGGTTTCGATCTATCTAGCAGGGGATTCAGACAACAGTTAGAATCCCCACCCATTATTAAATGATATTCATTTAGATTGGGTAAAATAGTAAACAAAGATCTAAAAAACTCAGGGTGATCTACATTCGGGGCATAAACATTAACCATGACAACCTTAATATTGAATAATAACCCAGTAACCAATAAGAATCTGCCGTTAGGGTCTACAGTGATGTCATGTTGAACAAATGTAATAGAGGGATCAATAAAAATAGATACACCTCGAGTCTTAGAGCATGAGTTGGCATGAAATTGTGGGCCTTTCCAAGATTTAAAAAAACGCAGATTATCCTCCTTCCTCACATGAGTCTCCTGTAAAAAAAAGAATCTGTGCTTTCAGTCTCCTGAATACTTTAAAGACCTTCCTCCTTTTAAACATGTTGTTTAGACCATTAGCATTCCAAGAGACAAAATTAATATTTTGATCCATTACTTAGGTCAACCCTTCAGTATATAAAGGGTTAACCAAAGCAGGGACCCATGCGCCCGGAAGAAGAATTAAGATATAAGGAAGGACCGGAAATGACGACGTGTCAGCCATATCTGTAGTTCTAAAAGAAAAATCAAGAAAAAACGAAAGAAAATGAAACATAAAAACCCCTGAAAGAAAAACAAAACCCACCCCCACCCACAAATCCCCCCATCTGACCAGAGAGTGATCAGAAAAAAAGAAGAGATAATACTAAACCTACCCCCATGTTTTCAGACGGCAGCTCCTAATATTAAGATAAGATCCACCACCTAAACTTATAAAAAGGATAACTCAAGCTAAAATCAAATGCTAAATATTGAAAGAAAAATATTTGAAATGAAATAAAACTTTATGAAGAAAGACAAAGAGAAAATGGCGAATGTAAAAAAAAACCATGAAAAGTTTCAATAAACAAAAAATAAAAAATCGCCATTTTCAGTAACTCAGAAATAAAATAGTAAAGAATATAATCATATTATTAGTATAGATTAATATAAAATTAAACATACACTTATATATTTAAAAAAATTCTCACAGAGGAGAAAGAAAATATATAAAAATGTATTAAAGATGAACAGGATCATTAGAGCTATAATGATCTATTACTTTTCGAATGGTCAGAAATCAGAATCTGACTATTAACCTGAATAAGACCGATATCTACCGCATTTTTTATCGGTCACTCGGGCTGAGAGGTCACACTAGACGGGAAATTAGCCGACAGGTCGTTCCGTGCTGCAGACATGGAGTCGAATATTTGACAAGCTTGGTTCTCCGGAGAAATCCTGACCCTCGCAGGATACAGGAGCACAGGTTTCAGTTTCTTCTCAAAACATTCGGACATCAGATCTTTAAACAGTCTTTGAGCCCGTACTACCTCCGGACTAAAATCTTCATAGGCTCTTAGACTAAAGCCACGAACAGTCACATTTCCAAGTCTTTTGGCTGTACGAATCAATTTATCCTTTGTACTCACATAATGCATACGGACCATCACCACTCTGGGTTTGGATGCTTCAGCATTTCGGTTCCAGATACGATGTACTCTATCGAGTAGAGGTGGGTCAGCAGGCAATTCGGATGGGTATGCTTCTTTTAATAGCTCAGCAAAAAACGTCAGGAGATCTCCTTTATCAATGCCTTCAGGAATTCCAACCAAACGAATATTTTGTCTTCTGGAATGGTTCTCTGAATCAATGCTTTTCAGCTGAAGCGCTTCTTGCTGTTTAATTGCTTTGGAAAGTTTCTGTTCGACCTCAGTCAGTCTAATCTCTTTTTGTTGAACTTCAGTTTGAAGAGCTGCAATTAAGGTATGTTGTTTTTTCGTTTCAGCTTCTGAGGCAATTAAAGCTGTACGAAGTTCAGCTAGGTCTTTTTTGTGACAAACATCTTTGAATTCATCACGAAAGAATTTTAAAAAGTCAGTGAAGGTCATCTCACTTAGTTTAATGTCTGGTTGTTTCTTCTCTCGGCCGTCACCTTCTTCTGCCCGGGTTTTAGCTCGTGTAGCTTTTCCTTCAGTCATTTCTTCAAAATTTTCAGACTCAAGTATAATTAGAGAAATAATAAAGATCTTTTTGACTTCTGTGAAGTTAGTTCAAAGGTGGACACAGGTTAAAAATAGTATATTTTATGGAGCAAAAACCAAAACGTGTTCACTCCATGAGCGCCACCTGGAGACTCCAAAACAAATTCCATCATCTGCATCTCACTCAGAATCTCAGGGAGCGTCGGGGAAGTTCCATTCATAATATGATAACTATGACGAAGGCCTATTGTTGTGAGAATGAAAATGTTTGTGATGGATGTTCTCATTTACTTTTGTTTGCCGTAAGGGAATTGGTACAAGAATCATTAGATTTTAGGCCTTTTGAATTAGTATTCGGACATGACATTAGGGGGACTTTAATATTCTTCTAAGAACACTGTTAACGAGAATGTGCATTTGAAGTGTTAGACTATATTTCAGAATTCCATGAGTATTGGAAAAAAGAGTTTAAGATAGTTGAGAAAGATTTGAAAGTGGCTCAAAATTAAATTAAAATCTGGAATGACAGAAAAGCGAGACAGAAAATTTTTAAACTGTGGGATAGTGTCTTAATTCCAATATGAACATGTTATAATCCTCTGAGAGCAAATATTGCAGGATTTATGAAATAAAATCTACAGTAAATTAAATTAGTTATGTTATTAAAACTCCGGATGCGAGATGCCAAAAACAGAGGTGCTGCGATAGCACAATAAAACATTATTTTAAGAATGTGTATGTTAGCCAGAAATAAACTTCTCCAGAGGTCTTAATTATAAATAAAACTGCAAATGTTGAGGGTTATGAAACCATACAAGTTGAATCTTGCGAGACTCATTTTAAAGAGAAATTGTTTGATGAACTTTTGAATGCCAATCTTACTTTTAATTTAGCTAAGAGTGAATTTTTTCATGTTCAGGTGATTTCAGTTGGTTATGTTGTTGGTCAAAGTAACCTGGAGCCTGTTCAAGTTAATATTCAGACTATATCTGAATTTCCTATGCCCACAGGTAAGAAAGGTGACTTTTAGTAATAGCAGGGTATTATAGGAAGTTCTGTAAAAATCTTCGGTGACATTGCTATTCTCTTGACTAAACTTTTGAAGGAGAGTGAAAATATTATTTGGAGAGCCATATGTCACGAAGCATTTGACAAACTGGAAGATATATTACGTCACAAACCTCTATTAAAATCACAATGATTTTTGGAAGAAAATAATGTCTGTGGTGAGATTGAACATCCAGTGTTTAATTCAGTAAACATCAAATATTATACTACTATTGAGAAAGGGTTGTTGTCCCATGGATCATTTTGAAGGATATGTTTGCATTGACATGAGACCAATAATTTTTTACACTGACCATGAACATTTGGTAGTTGTGAGTAAATTTAAAAATAAGTACAGTTGATTATTAAACTGGAGTTTAAGTTTGCAAATATTGGACTTGGTTCGAGCTCACATTAGAGTCTTAACCAAGGTCATCGATGATTGCCGATGTAGATGTAATAATTCCATGTAATGTCTGCAATAATTATTTATATTAAGTTGTTTAAGAATGTGAAACCCATCAAAACAAATGGCAGAGTGTAATTTAAAAATGTGATCTTTTAAAAAATCAAAAATTTACTGTGTGAAAGGATGTGTAATGGATCTGTGATAATATGAATATTTAAGTTACTGTTAAGCCAGATTTTCTATAGATAAGTTTGAAGTAATGTAGTGGATTTTGCAGACGGTCACACACTACAATATAATATTGTCAGAAATGTTACCATCTTTCAGAGTCATGACGTCTGCAAGGCAAAGCTATGAACATCACATGGTTTACAAGAAGCTGGAACTGGAAACTATTAAAGACTTCGGAAAAAGATCACATAGTTCACAAGAATTGAGACTGATCTCATTGATGATGGATGCCACGTCACATGATGTTAGAGAACTAGATACTGAAGCAGAGAGACATTTTTAATCAGGTGACGACTGAAGAGACTGAAGAAACTCTGGACCTTCTGTCAAACCAGGATACCCTGCAGAAAGAGATTGGGAAACCTTTTCATATTGAATTATCCTTATTATAGGAGATACACAACAGATATGGCTTTCAAATATGTAAGACAACTTCCAAATGCTCTTCTAATCAAAGTGTGGCAGCCTCACGTGCTCAGAAAATGTTCACTCTTGTTTCAGAAATAACTAGTCGTGATGTTCACAACCTTGAGAAACAGCTAAAAATGTGGAAAACCTTTCATAAAAAATATATCCCTCAAAGACATCGCAACAAGTGACTTGTAAGTTTAAAGATATCTGAAGTTACAATAATTAAATGTGCTTTATAATTACTTCTGAAGTACATTTTAAAAAGATCCTGATGTTCCACAAGTAGTTTGAAATTGGACTTTCCAGACGCATATTTAAACTGAATTAGTTTCGGACTTTAAAACACACACACACACACACACACACACACACACACACACACACACACACACACACACACACACACACACACACACACACACACACACACACACACACTCAAGCACACACAGATACTCCACATACACACGCTCATCAACACCTACACACACCTACACACCCACATACAAAATTACACCCATACCCACTCTCTTTAACCCACACACACAAACACCCACACACACATCCCAACACCCACACACACACCCACACCCACACACGTGCACCACAGCACACCCACACCCATATACCCAGAACCACACCCACACACCCACCCATTTACATTTGTTCATAATGGATTACATTTAGAGTTAAGTATAGAAATATGTAAGAAATATTACACTATTCATATTTTAATTAAAACTAATATTTTGGAACACGTTGTCCGATTAAATTGCACAATCCTCATGGAATCTGTATTCCTGACTGCAGGTCCTTTTGCAGATTCCCTAACTAACCAGCGCCATTTTACTTCTACCATCAGCGAGTGGGCTCTGAAGAACTCGCCACCAAGCAACGGCAAGGACACAGCAGCAAGAATAAACTTCCATGTGAGTTTATTGTAGCCGAAATTCAGGAGTGCATTCTAGGTTCCATATGCACGAATTGAACTGTTATTCACCGAAGTGCCTGCCGGACCTGTGCTGCTGTTACAGATGCCAAAGCCCGAAGGAGGAAGAATAATAACATCGGCACCTGTGTTGACTAGAAATTTGCACTGGGAAAGTTTGTCCCAGACGTAGAGTTGGCTTACACGGTGGCTAAACAATGTCAGCAAAGATTTTACAGAACTTCCTATAATACACGACTGTGGTTGTTCCTGACTAACATTCACAATCTTAAAGTAACGTTTAATCGTGCTATCACAGCAGCTATATTTTGCGTCTCGCATCAGGAGTTTTAATCACGTAAATAACTTAAATTACTTAAGATTTTATTTCATAAATCCTGAAATATTTGCTCTCAGATGATTAAAAGTTGTTGAGATTAGAATTAACGCACTATTCCCCAGTTTAAAAAAATACTCTGTCTCGCTTTTCTGTCATCCCAGATCTTAGCCACTTTAAAATCTTCCACAAATATCTTAAACTCTTTTTTCCCCAATGATCTCGAATTGTGAATCATAATCAAACATTTCAAATTCACATTCTTGTTAACACTGTTCTTTGAAGAATATTAAAGACCTCCTAACATCATGTCAAAATACTAATTTAAAAAATCTAAAATCTAAGGATTCTTCTACCAGTTCCCTTATGGCAAACAAAAGTAAATGAGAACTTCCATCACAAACTCTTTCATTCTCACAACAATATGTCTTCATAATAGTTATCATAACATGAATGGAACCTCTCCGACGCTCCACGAGATTCCGAGTGAGATGCAGATGATGGAATTTGTTTATATCCCACATTATGTACTAATTGTTGAAATACACAGAATCTCAATTTTTTAGTCAAATTAAACGACGTGATTTATGTCCACTATTATGTCAGCATAAAAATCTTCAAAACGGGAATCTGATTTAAAGGAGCAACTAGTGGACCCTGATTAGGTTTTGCCACAACTTGACCAGTGTATCGGGTCTTACACAATGCCTCAGCAACTTTTCTTAAATTAGGCCAATAAAATAGATTCATAATTTTATAGGTAGTTTTATTTACCCTAAACTGCCCAACTAAATGTGAGCTATGGGAAATGTTTAAAGGTTAACCCTGTTAGGCTTTAGGAATTACAATCTGATGAACAACTGTCCATATTTTATTAGGAGGAAACTCACGACACCTCAATTTTCTCATCATTAACCCGCATTAATATAATATCCAACTGGCATTAACTTTATGTCCTCATCAGACAGTGTTCTAACATCAGCAATATTTGCATCTTCATTCTGTTTTTCTGTTAATTTTGCTCCTCTTTCAGATGTTGTTCACTGTCACTGACTTCCAACCATTTTAAATCATTTTGTGAATCATTGTGTACACAGACAAGATTTCCCTCTATCACACTAGATGCTGCACATGCAATATATACATTTCTTCTTTCTTTGGCTTGGCTTCGCGGACGAAGATTTATGGAGGGGGTAAAAGTCCACGTCAGCTGCAGGCTCGATTGTGGCTGACAAGTCCGATGCGGGACAGGCAGACACGGTTGCAGCGATTGCAGGGGAAAATGGTTGGTTGGGGTTGGGTGCTGGGTTTTTTCTCCTTTGTCTTTTGTCAGTGAAGTGGGCTCTGCGGTCTTTTTCAAAGGAGGTTGCTGCCCGCTGAACTGTGAGGCGCCAAGATGCACAGTTTTAGGCGATATCAGCCCACTGGCAGTGGTCAATGTGGCAGGCACAAGAGATTTCTTTAGGCAGTCCTTGTCGCGCTTCTTTGGTGCACCTCTGTCACGGTGGCCAGTGGAGAGCTCGCCATATAACACGATCTTGGGAAGGCGATGGTCCTCCATTCTGGATCTTCAGCAGCGTGGACTCGATGCTGTCGGCCTCTGCCATCTCGAGTACTTCAATGTTAGGGGTGAAGTCGCTCCAATGAATTTTGCAGAGGGAGCAGAGACAACGCTGGTGGAAGTGTTCTAGGAGCCGTAGGTGATGCCGGTAGAGGACCCATGATTCAGAGCCGAACAGGGGTGTGGGTATGACAACGGCTCTGTATACGCTAATCTTTGTGAGGTTTTTCAGTTGGTTCTTTTTCCAGACTCTTTTATGTAGTCTTCCAAAGGCACTATTTGCCTTGGAGAATCTGTTGTCTATCTCGTTGTCGATCCTTTCATCTGATGAAATGGTGCAGCCGAGATAGGTAAACTGGTTGACCGTTTTGAGTTTTGTGGGCCCGATGGAGATGTGGGGGGGGGGGCTGGTAGTCATGGTGGGGAGCTGGCTGATGGAGGACCTCAGTTTTCTTCAGGCTGACTTCTAGGCCAAATATTTTGGCAGTTTCCGCAAAACAGGCCGTCAAGCGCTGAAGAGCTGGCTCTGAATGGGCAACTAAAGCGGCATCGTCTGCAAAGAGTAGTTCACGGACAAGTTTCTCTTGTGTCTTGGTGTGAGCTTGCACGCGCCTCTGATTGAAGAGACTGCCATCCATGTGGTACCGGATGTAAACCGCGTCTTCATTGTTGTGGTCTTTCATGGATTGGTTCAGCATCATGCTGAAGAAGATTGAAAAGAGGGTTGGTGCGAGAACACAGCCTTGCTTCACGCCATTGTTAATGGAGAAGGGTTCAGAGAGCTCATTGCTGAATCTGACCCGACCTTGTTGGTTTTCGCGCAAAGAGAGGAACTACTGACATGGTCTTTGCCCTCAGACAGCTCCAAGAAAAGTGCAGAGAACAAAACAAAAGACTCTACATCACCTTTGTTGACCTCACCAAAGCCTTCGACACAGTGAGCAGGAAAGGGCCTTGGCAAATACTAGAGCGCAACGGATGCCCCCCAAAGTTCCTCAACATGATTATACATTTCTTAACTGACTGCGGAACATCCTTAACATGTCAATCCGAAATTGGAATAATTTAAATCACTGAAAGAATAGTTTGAAAATAGATGAAAAATCACTTCATTATTCACTGTGCAAACTAAAGCCCTGAAAGTGAGTATGAAATTTCTCTGCTGATAGCAAAACATGGGAGAATTATACGATTGGGGAGGAACTGATTAAATGACCAATATAATTGATTAATTAAGGAGTTCTGCAAAAGGATGACAAAGACGTCCTAGCAATGCCATTAAGTAATAGTACTATCTTCAACAATATAGATGACATGGCGCAAGATGTTGAAAAATTGTTTATTAAGTCGATGAAATCACGGAAGTTCGCAATGCAACTAGATGAATGGAAGTGTCTTCCTTTGGATAAAAAATCTCAACACATGGCGATCCACATGGAACTGTGTTCGATCGTCTATATTTGTGACATCGATAACAATGGATCTGGATGAGAATGTCGCAGGGTGACACTGAGAAAGGAGGACCACTGTACAGTGTTAAAAGCCAACAAATAACAGAAAATAACATGATTCATTTGCAGACATGGACCGGGAAATGATAGATAGAGGCTGATCCAGACAAATAAGTGGTCAAATAAATGCGCACAGTCGAGCGCAAATCGTATCAAACATATTCTCTCTCGCTCTTCTCTGTGCTCCACTGGAAAATCTCTGATCATTATCCTACATTTTCAATCTCTTTTCTGTTCTTAATATGTATCACTGTGGAAGATGTTTTATGATGAAAAGTCTGATCGGGGTACGAACATAATTGGTATGGAACGGCGGAATAAAGTTTGAATTGACATTTTGGACATTAACTAGAACATAATTGGAAACAACTCGTTGAGTTATAGCATCAGAACAGCGAGACTATTTGGAAACTAAGTTATATTTTTAACAATAGTCAAAGTTATTAACAGTGGTGCTGGACACAATCGTGTTCATATTGGAGAATATCTTGATTTTGACATCGGAAAAATACAATATACATCTTCATGCTGTTCTCACAATCTTCTCCCATGATGCGATTCAATTTTCTGTAACAGATTAATTGTCCTTCTTCATAAATACCGTATTCGTGTTTGCAGAAATAGGTGGGCAGAGGAGAATGCCCTTTGCGGTCATGATTATCGTTTGAATCATAGAACACTGCAGCGCAGAAAACATGACATTCGGCCCTTCTAGTCTCTGCAGATAACATCATGCTTCTCGTCCCACTGACCTGCTCCGTTCCATCACCATTCATACCGATCTCATCCAATGTAAGAATGTAAGAGTGTTTCCCCATTTGTGGCGTCAATAGCAAAGTGCTCCACGCGACCACGACTCTATGAGTGAAAATGTTCACCCTTATGTTCCCCCTAAACCTTCCTGTTTCACCCTAAAGCAGTTTCTCTGCTAATCTAATTGGAGAACGACTACATGCATTTATTCTGTCTAAACATCTCATAAATTTGAAAACCTCTATCTCATCTCTCATTCTTCTACACTCTAAGGAATAAAGTCCTAACCTGTTTAACTTTTACCATTAACTCAAATCCTGAAACCCATCAACATCCATGTAAACCTTCTATGAACTCTTTCAATCTTATTGATATCCTTCCTCACGTTTCGCGAACAGAACTGCATATTAAACTCCAAACTTTACCCCACTTATCTTATATAACCTCACAATAACATCCCACCTCCTGTACTCAATACTTTGATTTATGGAGGCCAAGGTGCCAAAGAGATTTCTTCTCCACCCTGTCTACCTGTATCGCCAATTTCGGGAAACAATTGATCTAAATTTTCGGATTTTATGTTCCTCCGCACTCCTTTGTGCCCGACCATTTACAACATATCATCTACCTTGGTTTTCCCTTCCAACATGCAACACCTCACAACTGTCTGTAATAAGTTCCATCTGCCAGTTGGTCAAGATCACTCCGAATGATTTAAAAGCCTTCCTCACTGTCCACAACACATCAAATCTTAGTGTCATCAGCAAACTTGCTGGTCCAATTTACCACGTTATCCTGAAGATCATCGATAGAAACAGCAAACAAGAATAGCAGCAGCGCTGATCCATGAGGATCAACACTAATTGCAGGCCTCCAGTCTGAGAAGCCATTATCTACCTTCCAATTTCGAATCCTGTTTACAATCTTTCAATGGATACCTTCTATCTGAACCTCCCGTGTGGTATCTTGTCAAACGACTTATTAGAATCAGTGAAAACAACATCCACAGCCTTTATTTCGTCTACATTCTTGGTAACCGCCTCTAAGACCTCGATATGATTCATAAAACACAATCTACCAAGCATAACCCCTTGCTGACAATAATGCCTTGGCTGTCCCATCATACATATCCGATCTCTGAGAATAGCCTCCAATAATAAGCCTACTCTGATATCAGGCTCACCATCCTGTAATTCCATAGTTTCCAAGTTGACATTTAGAGTCTTTTGTAAACTATAGTGCAGCATGAATGACCCTCCAATCCACTGGCAACTCAACCAGGCCTCCTGCAATATCTGCATTCGTCTCTCAAGATTCGAGGGAATATCATGCCAGGCTCTGGGTATTTTTCTACCATTATTTTCTATAAGACAGCAAACACCTCCTCCTCTTTAATCTCTATTTGTTCCATGCCACTACGTCTTGTTCCCCTTCCTTCCTTATATATCATGCGAAAATTATGAGTAAATACTGATGCAAAAATCAGAGTTAAGATCACCCCATCTTGTAAAGCTCGACCAATAGACAACCACCCTATTCTTTTAAGGGTCAATTTTGTCCCTTATCATCCTTTCACTCATAACATTCTTGTGAAATCCCTTCGAGTTTACCTTCACGTTATCTCCCAAAGATACCTTATGTCTTCTTTTTGCCGTCCTAATGTTCTTCTTAAATATTTCCTTACATTTTCTATGCTCTTCTAGTACCTCATTTGCTCATTATTGCCTGTACCTGTTATAGGCCGTCTTAACCAGATCGCCATATCTCTCCAAATCTATGAGAAATAAAGTATGCAATTATATACTTTGGCGTTAACGGCAGGATCCCCATTGGAACAGGGATTGAACAAAGTTTATAGCCGAAATAATTCCGATGACCATTCATACATCCCAGATCTCCATCAGTGGTTTTTAGCAGGGTACCATACCATCTCCTTCCTGAATCAATACCCGCCTCATTACAATCGATGTTAACGTCCCTGGCATAGTCTTATGTCACACGAGAGAAGGGAAATCATGATTTCTACCAGTTGTCAGGAGTAGAAGTGCAGTCGGCAGAACCGAATGTGACATTAAATGCAATTGGGTAGATGCTATTTCTTAACATTATAAATCCAGGAAACATTGCTATTAGTTCGGGTGGAGTCATCAATTAAACAAGCAAATTTCCCAACAAAGGAACTACGGAACTAAGAGATGTGAAATAACTATTAATGTCTTTCCAGCAAAGTGTGGACGCTGTGGATTATAATCACCAAATACCACCCACCCCCATTAGGTCGAATAATACCTGAAGCTGTAGAATTCATACACTGTGAAAGTAAATGAGGGAGATGAATTAAATCGAAATAATGCTGCGTGTTTCAATTTTTAATTCTTAATTAAGAGGAATCTGTGGTATAAATTTAACAAAGAAGAATTGACACTGCTATAAACATAGTATGGCACCGATCCGTGAATGGTTGGTAGAGATAACAGGTTTGACATTGGCACGAACATAATTGGTAAACAGCCCGTTTTAAGACAGCACCTCATGAGCGAGAATAAGGGAGTCTTGGGCATTAACATTGGTGATTGACACATCCTATTAGACATATTAGATAAAACTATGATCCTAATATATAAAAATATAATATTCCACTATTTCATCCTATTTCATTTAATAGGTTTTTAGCACATCTCCATAAATATACATGCTTATAGATAAGATTTCAGTCAGTAATTATGGAGACTGCCACCAACTACCAATGATGCACTATGCGAAATAAAGGCTGTAAAACGATACTTGACCCTCCCATCGGTAAACTTCGTTGCTAATCACGAACTTCCCCGTCTCCTCTTTCTTGCTGTCTCTTTTCTCTTTCTCGCTCTCCCTCAGAGAGTATGAACCGCTCTAAGTCATTGCTGCTCCCTTGAAAACATTTAATTTGTCTCTTCACCCCTCTTAGAAGCATATACTGTATTCAGCTGCATCATAACACCTTTGTTGCCGAACTGTTTACTTGTATTATGCAATGCTTTAATAATCATCCATTATATTTGTAAATAAATTGCGTGGGTTGCAGAGAGATTCGTAGGTTGAAAATCGGAGGAAGTCAATCGTTTTATTGATCGCTATGTCTATCAACTTTATTTTGTTGTGTATTCCTTTTTCCATATATCACTTGACGTGGCCAGTTTAAAATGATTTTTACCTTGAAAAATACTTGAATACACCGACATATTTCCTGCAGCAATGTGGATTCATGTTGCAATTTCTCAGTACCTGTACCAACATGTGTATTTATACATTGTCACAGGGGGCATTTATTAGGCAGCTGGACAATGAGGTAAAATATTTCTTGACATTAAATGGATATCTTTGACATTAAATGCACTTGCTATTACAACCACTATTGAGAATTTACAATTAAATGGTCTAAAATCTCCGTGCGTTTTGCAGATATCATTAAATAATGCACCAACTTGTGTCAGCATCTGTGCATCTATTTCCATTGATGACAGAGCATTATTTGAGTGTGGAAAACAGTCCAACAATTCAACTCCGGAGATATACCTCTTTTGCTGGCAGAATTATATTCGAGTTTTGAAAATATTGCTGCAATCCGTCAAGAGATCCGAAAGGACTAGCCGTGATTATGATATTTGGGGATTCGCATTCTAAATCACTGCGTTATTGAAATCATCTACAAACATCCCAGTGATGAAGATGTGACTAAGATGTCTGTTAACGTTATGTCGGGCTGCGGGTCCCCATGTATACACCGTGTCCCTATAGAGTAGACACGGGGGCTATGCCCACACCCTCATGCTTTAGTAGGGTTCGGGGGCTTCCAGGCCTACATGCCACTATTATCCATAAGAGCCTTTTTAACCATTTGTTGTATCTCATCATGGATAACTGGAGCAAGAGAAGCTGGCTTGATAGGAGCAGCAGATGGTGGAAAAGGCACAGTTGGGCCAGGAGGACTCAACAGCTGGGGAAGATGTTCCCCTGCCTTCCTCTTATAAAGGGCATAAAGGACCACAGTAGGTTTCCCATCAATATCACTTTTAGGTTCGCCTAACTTTAACAAGGTTAGAAAAAGGTCCTTCCTTGTCGGACCGTTATTAGCAGCAGCCCCTCTCTTTTCATCCTGCTTGTCTGATTTAACCTGGGTTGTACGTGAGTGGATTTTACCTCCCAACTGTAATTTTCGAAGCCCAGATAAGGCGTGCACCTCCTCAGACACAGGGTGCCCAATTAGCGGACTAGTTATGGACTGAACCAGTCCCCATACAGTGGGTTGGGTGGAACTAACCAATCGGGCGCGAGAAGTATTGACCTGCACGTTTTACAAACATTTCTACATCTGATTCCACCTGCATTGAATTCGCCCATCGTTATTGAATGAAGATCTACCGTGACCAATTCCTGAAGAGGTTGCACAAAATCAGTGAACCGGTGTGGACTCGAAAGGCCAACATGGCCTGTTTCCGCTCCGTAAATGGTTATATGGTCGTATGGTTACCAGGATGCACACGTTCTTTTGGATACTTAACTTGGAACGAATACGGCATTAAGGAAAATATTGTAGAAAAGGAAATTAGCTAGGGTAGCATTCCAGAAATTTACTTAGAAATATGCTTTAGGTTGGCTTCAACTGCCTCAGTTTCAGAATTATTATTTGACTGCACAATTATTTTTTTTAAATATTGGACGTTAGATGTTTCACAACCTCCTGGTTGGGCTAAAGTTGATTTGACTCCCGTTAACCATCTCAATAATTTTCCCATGATCGGGGGGTTCCGCGAAAATATTCGACACCCTTTTCTAAAATATGCCACTAACAACATGAAGAACATTTGCTCGTCGTCTCCCCTGACGATTGTCATTCACTGAACAATGTCTGATGGAGGAACAAATAGTTCACCGTGTTTGTTCAATGAGACGAGCCTGATGCGATGAACGGCAGGTTCATGCCAATGGTCTCGGTGGACTCTCCTTTTCTTCTATAAGAGCGTGTTGATACAATCCCCTTTAAACCTGCTCGTTTGAACCTTCTGTACATTGATCGTTATCTCGCATGGAAAATGGGATATGCTGCCATTTACTACATTGCGTCAATTTACTTCCCACTGCTGGCAGTGGTGGGGATTCCTGGTACGTTATAGGAACTTGCTACTCTCCGTCTTGTCCATCTTTCTGATTGTTCTGCCGCACTGCAGAAGATAGTTTTGATAGCCCTTACCGAAGCTGAGGCTCGGGATAAATCATATTCAGAACGCTCAAGCTTCGACCAACCCATATTTACTTTTTTGTTCTCTATTTAAACTTCTGCTGACGGTTCATTAATTCATGTCAGCAGCAAGGTCCGTGCCAAAACTGATCCAGTTCCAGCTTATTCTTTGCTCCGGTTGACAACGCAAGGCTTAGAAATATGATTCCAGTTATTCGAGTCTATGGACGAAACCTTGAAATATTACAGCTGTGATTTACAGCACAGCTCTTTCTTTACGTTTTCCAATTGATCGCCGACATGGCAAATGCTACAACTCCCTCACGTCCCCATAATTGTTTTGAATAAGTATGAGAATATCTCACTCGCATTCCCTTCCGTGTGCTCTTGCCAACTTGATATTTATATTTAAGATTCCATATGGTGAAGGCTCTATTTCTGAAGAAACAAAGGATTTCTGACCCCACATTCTACCCACTATCAATGCACCCAGCATTTTCAGACCCCAAGGGAGGAATAACTCTGAGGTGAGTGTCTGCTCGCGGGTAAATCTGCGGACCTCAGAGTCCCGCTCTAAACAGCTGGAACATGTGATGAACCCTGCGCTTCGGCTCGCCGTTCTTGCCAACTCGACGGGACAAAGGAGCCCGAGGCAGCTGACTTTACACGCAATAAATGTTATCCAACCAGTCGCACAAAGAATGGGTTGAGACATAGTACATGATGGGGCAGGTGTACCAAGTAAAACAAGTCATGATGACATGTATTGAACAATCTTTTTTTCTCTTCCTTTCAGCTAATTTAGTTGTGATTGTGATTCTCTCACGTGGAAAATGTGGACTGTCCAAATGCACAGCTCGTTACTTGGCTGGAATGGCAATGGCAGATTTAATAAGCGTTGTGACTGGCGTTCTGTTTGATCAAATAAATAATATCCATCATTATTCCCCTTATTTGTTTATAACTCCGATATGCGCTCTCAACATTGTGGTGAGGCTTTCAGTCATGGATTCTTCAGTTTGGCTGACGGTGGCTTTTACTTTCGATCGCTCTATCGCCATTTGTAGTCAAAAGCTGAGGGAACGTTATTGCACCGAGAGAACGGCGGCTGTGGTGACACTAATGGTGCCGTTAGTAACCTGTGCCAGGTATGTTCCCTGCTACTTTGCCGTGAAACCACTCTATGTTAATGACCGCATTCCATGGTACTGCATTGAAAACACTGAATTTGTCGTTACACCTCAATTCCGGGCATACCGTGTGTTCAACAGCATCATGACACCTTTGTTGCCTTTCTGTTTAATTATATTATTCAATACTTTAATAATCAGTCATATTATATTTGTAAATAAATTGCGTCGGAGTCTCCGAAAAAATAGTGAGCGGCAGAAAGATTCGGAGGTGGAAAATCGGAGGAAGTCAATGTTTTTATTGTTCGCTCTGTCCATCAACTTTATTTTGTTGTGGATTCCTTTTACCATATGTTTCATGAAATGGCCAACACAAAATTATTTTTACCTGGACAAATACTTGAATACTCCGTCATATGTACTGCAGCAATGTGGATTCATGTTGCAATTTCTCAGTACCTGTACCAATACGTGCATTTATACATTGTCACAGAGGGAATTCAGGAAGCAGCTGAAGAATGGGGTAAAATATTTCTTTACATTAAATGGATATCTTTGTCGTTAAATGCACTTGCGATTACAACCACTGTTTGGAATTTACAAATAAATGGTCGGAAATTTTCGTGCCTTTTGTAGATATAATTAAAGGACGCATCAACGTCATTGAGAATCTGTTGCCTCTATTTCCGTTGATGACAGTATATTATTTGAACGTGGAAACCAGTCCAACTATTCTATTCCAGTGATATACTTGTTTTGTCGGCAGAATTACATTCGAGGTTTTAAAATGCTGCTACAATCCCTCAAGTAAACCAAAGGGTGTAGACATGATTATGATATTAGGGGATTCATATTCTAAACCATTATTTTATTGATATCTTTTAAATATGAGGATGCGCACGTACATTCAGAGACTTAACTTGGAACATAAAAGCTCATGTTAAAGAAAGTTATTTGGACGTACCGGAATTTCATTTTAAAATGTCCAACAATGTGAACATATTTACTCATTCCGGACACCCCTCCCCTTTCTTTATCAGCGCGGAATAAAACTACATGTGCTGAAGAAGAAGGAATTATAAACTGCTGGAGCTCCGCGACCGGTCGAGCACCATCATGCAAGAAAACACTTCCTCCGCGGTTTGGATAGGTCCCCTTACCACTTCCAGGTGGCCACAACACCCAACTGTAAAACTGCGAAGCAGCCTATTGTACTCCTATGAGGCTGTCGGATGGCCCCTTGAAAATGGGGAACCGGTCAGGATGTTGACCTAACTCTTCTCCTGTTGATATAATATCCTGCTCCGAGAATCCCCCGTTGCACCTGAAAGCATCTATATTTGATGTATGTAGCACAATAGAAGCTTTGTTTGGACAATCCAAGCGTACCTGGCATACAGTCAGATCAGGTGCTATGCCAATGCTGTCTTAGGCCTCGGTATACTTAGGACAGATTAAGATAGTGTATAAAAACAACTTTTTTATACAGATGTTATACGTTGCATTTATTTAGATCGGGAATATGTTGATGCACATGTATCTAAGGCAATAGTACAGTGATCCTACTTAACCATAACATTCATTGCCCTCAAGAATATTCAATGCAGCAGAAATATATCTTAAATGTTGCAACATAGTGGTGTATTCTGATACATTTGTGGGGAGTGTGCATTAAGGGTCAAAGATGCAACATGACTGCACGTATGAAGAAAGCCTATGCACTCACGTTCGCTTGTATCAAAATGATTGAACTGTATCACAAAGGCCAAGAGAATGTAAAATAGTTCAAACACATAATCCACATCTAAAACACAACTCCTAATTACTAAATCCATATTTTCTCAATTTCTCAGGGGTTAAATATAACTGATGAAAGAACATATAATTAATCATACTGTATCTTACATTAAACAATTTATTCACACCCTCAAAACACTTTATTTCCCACTCAGCCTGATCAATATCACAAGTTAAATCATTTTCCCATTTACTCCTGGATTTATCTTTATTGATTTTATCCATAGTATTTTGTAACAACACCTACATTTCTCAAATAGAACCCTTAACTTCAAAATGAGAAATTATAAACTCAAATTTCGTTCACTTGGGAATTTTCATTTCTTTTGAAAAATTTTCTTTCACTAATGCTCTAATTTGATAATAAACAAACAAAGAATTCATTAAATTTATTATTTCTCTCTAAGTAGGTTAAATGATAAAAATTATCCTCTTCAAAACAATCCCTCAATAACTTTTTTCCTTTAAACTGTCAATTACTTAAAAAAATATTCTTCCATGAAAAAGACCTGATTTCATCTGTACTTTTAAAAGGAGGTTTCTTCTGTGTTTGTGCTTTCGACTTCTTTGTATTAGCGGCCATTGTAGTCTTTTAACATTCAGACAACATCGAAGCAAATATTCCTGAATTTATTAAGAGTTTTAATTCGGGTACTTATGAGTCCAACTGGGGGACGGCAGAATTACACTTCTTCTTGCTTCGCCATCAAGCCACACCCCCACATCAAACATTTCTGATGCGTGTCCTTACTGCATCGTCAATGGAAATTTAACCTTCCGTCATTTGTACCATTTCATCATTACAGCCTTTGTGGAAAATAGTCAGCACCCGCCCCATTGTGAGAATGCTAAACTGTGCCTCTCTCATCGCTCCTTTATAGAGAAGTCTCCTATTATCTGCGTTATTTCTGCTTGAGCTTCCAGGCGATTCCATGTACTTTTGTAGATTATGTAACCGAGATCAGATGGATTTTATTTGCCATCCCAGCGTCCCTTGTACAGTGACATGAACAGACGGAGCTGTTTTTAATCATGATGTTGGTGGTCTGGGCAATGATAGGCGCATCTCGATGCAGGCAGGCAATTGCCCGATATGAAAAAAAAAATAGGATACAGATAAGATCAGGTAATATTGTTATGTCAGGATTTTGTTTTAATTATCTTTAACATGAAAACAGAATCACACTTCAACTTAACACAATTGACTTAACTAACCTAACTTAACCCCTTTCTAATTCGAAGCGCATATATGTGTAATGTGTGTGTTAGTTCAGAAATGTTATTTGATGCACGGTCCATTCTCGCTTCTCGTTCCTCCATATTCATTGGTTGAGGGCAATTCTTATCATTTGCAAAGTGTTTAATATTTATACCGTTCACCAGGCATTGATGTTTCAAAGGTAAATGGTTACTGCCCAGGAAGGTTCTTGTCGATTTTCGGAGAGAGAGTGTTGTTCCAGGACATCTAAAAATGATTTACGTCCATCAGCCACTTTAGTGTCTTGCTGACGAAATTTACCCCTTCAGGGTTTGCCAGATAATAACCTATTTCTTTCAGCTCGCTTTCTCTCTCTCTCTCTCTCTCTCTCTCTCTCTCTCCCTCTCTCCCTCTCCCCCTCTCTCTCACTCTCTCTCTCTCTTTCTCTCTCTCTCTCTCTCTCTCTCTCACTCTCTCTCTCTCTCTCTCTCTCTCTCTCTCTCTCTCTCAGAGAGTATGAAACGCTCTGTCATTAACCAAATGCCATGCTACTGCATTGAAAAAACAGAATTTTTCGCTTCATCCCTCTTCGAAGCATATATTGTGTTCAGCTGCATCACAACACCTTTGTTCCTGATCAGTTTAATTCTATTATTTAATGCTTTAACAATCAGTCATATTATAATTGTAAATAAATTGCGTCGTCGGACACTCCAAAATAAAAGTGGGTTGCAGTGAGATGCGGACGAAGTCATTTATTTAATTTTTCGCTCTATCAATCAAACTTATTTTATTGTGGATTCCTTTTACCATATATCTCTTTACATGGCCAGTTGTCAATTATTTTTAAACGGAGAAGTACTTGAATACTCCGAGATATGTCTTGCAGCATTGTGGATTCATGTTGCAAATCCTCATACTTCGACCAACACGTGCATTTGTACATTCTAACAGAGGGCATTTGGGAGGCATCTGCAGAATGGGGTAAATCATTTCTTTACAGTAATTGGATATCTTTGTCAATCAATGCACTTGCTATTACAACCACTGTTGAGAATGTCTACATAAATGGTCTAAAATCTCCGTGCGTTTTGTAGATATCATTAATGGATGCACCAAGAGGAGTGAGCACCTGTGCCTCTATTTCCATTGAAGACAGATCATTATTTGGGTGTGGAAACCAGTCCAACAAATCAACTCTGGTGATATAGATTTTTTTTGCAAGAATTATATTTGAGTTTGTAAAATGCTGCTGCAATCCGTCAAGAGAACCTAAAGGATAGATGTGATTATAATATTAGTGTATTCACATTCTAAATCAGTGGGTTTTAGAAATCTTTTAAATACGAGGATGCGCACTTTCCTTTTGAAACTTAACTTGGAACGTACATGGCAGTAAAGAAAATGTTGTGGAGAAGGAAATTAGCTTGGATAGCATTGCCCAAATATGCTTTAGGGAGACGTCAACTGCCTCAATTTCATAATTTCTTTGAGACGACACAATAAAAATTTGTCAATAGGATGTTAGATGTTACACAACCTCCTGTTTGGGCCAAAGTTGAATTGGCTCCCCCTAACATTTTCAACAATCTTCCCATGTGTGTCCCCTCTTGATCGGGGATTCCGGGAAAATATTCAGAATCTTTTTTCTAAAAGATGTTGCAAATAACATGAACAACATTTGCTCATCGTCTCCCCAGACGATTGACATTCATTAAACCTTGTCCAATGGAGGAACACATACTTCAGCATGTTTGTTCAATGAGACGAGCCTGATGCGAAAAACGGCAGGATCACACGAATGCTCTCGGTTTTCAAATTTAACCCCTCCCTCACGTCCCCATAATTGAGCTGAAGAAGAACGAGAATAGCTCACTCGCATTTCGTTCAGTGTGCTCTTGCCAGCTTGATATTTATATTTAAGATTCCATATAGCGAAGGCTCTTACTCCTGAAGAAACACAAGTTTACTTGCCTCACTTTCTACCCACTGTCAATGCATCCAGCATTTTCAGATAACAACGGAGGACTAACTCTGAGGTGAGTATCTGCTCGCGGTTAAAACTGTGGACCTCAGAGGCCCGCTTAACACTGCTGGAACATGTGGCACAATCTCTGCTCCGGTTCCCCGTTCGCTTCACATCGAGGGGACAAACGGAATTACAGGCAGCTGACTTTACACTCAATGATTGTCAGACAACCTGCCGGAAAAAGAATGGGTTGATACAGCGTACTTTATGGGCTCGATGCACCAAGTCAAACAGGTCAGGTTTAAATCAGTTGAACTATCTTTTTTTTACCTCCTCGTTCCAGGTAATTTAATTGTGATTGTGATTCCTTCACGTGGAAAATATGCACTCTCCAAATGCATAGCTCGTTACTTGGCTGGACGGCAATTGCAGATTTGATCAGCGTTGTATCTGGCGTTCTGTTGGATCAAATAAATAATATATATAATTATTCCCGTTATTTGCTTATAACTCCGATATGCACTCTCAACCTTGTCGTGAGCCTTTCGGCCATGGATTCTTCAGTGTGGCTGACGGTGGATTTTACGTTCGATCGCTCTATCGCTATTTCTAGTTAAAAGCTGAAGGAACGTTATTGCACCGAGAGAACGGAGGCTGTGCCGACAGAAATCTGTGCCAGGTTTGTTCCCTGCTACTTTGCCGTGAAACCGCTGTACATTATTGACCGCGTTCCATGGTACTGCATTGGAAACACTGCATTTGTCACTTCACCCGTATTCCAGGCATACCGGGTGTTCAACAGCATCATGACACCTTTGTTGCCTTTCTGTTTAATTGTATTATTCAATCGTTTCATAATCAGTCATATTATATTTTGCAGAGAGATTCGGAGGTGGAAAATCGGAGGAAGTCATTGATTTTTATTATTTGCTCTGTCAATAAACTTTATTTTGTTGTGGATTCCTTTTACCATGTTTAACTTGAAATAGGAATATCAAAATTATTTTTACACTAACAAATACTTGAATACACCGACATATGTCCTGCAGCAATGTGGATTCATGTTGCAATTTCTCAGTACCTGAACCAACACGTGCATTTATACATTGTCACAGAGGAAATTCAGGAAACAGCTGGAGAATTGGGTAAAAATATTTCTTTACATTAAATGGATATCTCTGTCATTAAATGCACTTGCTATTACAACCAATGTTGGCAATCTACAAATACATGGTCGAAAATCTTCGTGCATTTTGTAGATATCTTTAAAATATGCACCAACGTAATTGAACATCTGTTGCCTCTATTTCTGTTGATGACAGTACATTGGTTGAGTGTGGAAACCAGCCTAACAATTCAATTCCGTTGATATAGCTGTTTTGTTGGCAGAATTTTATTTGTGTTTATAAAATGCTGCTGCAATCCGTCAATAGAATCGAAAGGTGTAGACGTGATTATGATAGTTGGGGATTCAAATTATAAATCACTGGGTTTTCGATATCTTTTAAAAACGAGTAGGCACACGCTGTTTCGAAGACTTAACTTGGAAAATAAAAGCTCCTGTTAAACAAAGTGATTTGGACGTACCGGATTTTCATTGAAAAATGTTCAGCAATGTGAACATATTTACTCATTCCAGACTTCCCTCTCTTTTTATCAGCGCGGAATAAAATACATGTTCCGAAGAAGAAGGCATTATAAACTGCTGGAGATCCTCGGCCGGTTGAGCACCATCATTGCAAGAAAATGCTCCCTCCGCGGTTGAGATGGATCCCCTTGCTCGAGTCTGCATGGGCAGAGATGACATAACCAGTATAAAGAGTCCAGGGTCAACACGATTAGACATGACGTTTACGTAGATATTAACTGGAGAGCAGTGAACCATGACGAGTGATGGAAGGGATTGGGGGTTAAGATGGGGATATATATTTGAAAGGAAGGCTGCAAGATGAAGAGGTAACAGTATAAAGTGGAGGTAAATCTTAAGACGACTAGAGGCATGCGAGAATTATTTAAGTATTTATGGGCCAGTAAAGAATGAGGTTAGAGGAGTTCTTGAGGTTTGGGGGTTATACCTGATGTACGCTACCAACGTGCATCCTTTTGCCTATTATGCCAACAGACTTTGAGAAATAAAAAAAAACTGAATGCAGACCGTCTTGATGCTCATTTCAGGGCGAAACATCCCAAAAATGCCAATTAAAAATTGGAATATGTTAAATCACTGAAAGAGAGACAATCCCTTTACTTGCTTGGTCTGCTCATTGTGAATGTGCCACAGGGCTGCAACAGATGAATATAACAGGGTGAGCTCCCTGAAAGTGGTTAATCAATATTTTATCATGTCTTAGAAATGAAAAATGTAATAAATTAGTGGTGGAAACAAGGGACACTGAAGAAAATGAATGAAAATATTAGCGCGGGTCCTGACATTTTTTTTCTCGTATAGACTGCTTCAGAACTGCACTCGCTTCTTGGTTTACTCTTTCTGGTATAACGGATTCCAGAGTAAGTCTTCCAAAACCAGCAGCAATAAATAAGCACCACAACACAGGGTTACCTAAATAAACATCGTTTTTAATTATATTTGAACAAGAAAACAGAATTAAAATTTAACTTATTACTTAACCTACCTAATTAATTCCCCCCCCCCCCTCTAATACCAAGCGCAGGTGTGTGAACGTACATTTAGGATTAGAAAAGTTATTTAGAGCACAGACCAATCTCACTGGTTGCAGGCAATTCTTGTACTGTGCACAGAAGTTGGCATTAACAAAGTTCACCTGGCTTTTGTGGACATTGGAAGCGGGATTTAAACTGAATACTGCACCCAGCTCGGGTTTCCATCACAGAAAAAGCTGAGATGTTTCACAAAATCACGCCTAAGCCGATCCATTTTGTTTCCACTGTCGCCTTTCCACATACGTCTTCATCTTTTATCCCACTGTCAGGGCGAGGCTGATTTGCTCACATACTGCCGTATCGAATTCATTGCAAATGGTAACGAGTTCAGGTATCCATACATGCCTCTTTCTATAGATACATTTCAGATGTCGTGATCCCTGCATTTGTTACCGTTTCAAACACTGCAGCTTCCTTCAGCCGTCCATTCACACACAACATTAATTGACAGGAGCCTGATAAAGGGGCCGTGTGTCAAGAGAAAATAAAGGGTCCACGAAAAGGAAGATGGAGAACACGGGGTCAAATGTGCGATCACTGTTGGAGAATCAAAGCTTCAATCGAAGGCTGCAGGTGGTAGAAACTGACACGTGGAAATGAGCTGAAGGAGGGATGAGGCAGGAGGTGAACAGGAAATGACACCAGGTGGAATCATAGGCAGATCATTCCCTCTTGACGGTAACAGGCAAATGGTTACCACTTAGGAGGGTTCTTTCTGGTTTTCAGAGAGAGATTCCTTTTCCTGGACATCCACAGCTGATTCCTTCTCACTCAGTCATGCTGATGAAACTTGACCCCTTCAGGGTTATCCAGATTATCATCTTTCTTTCAGGTCACCTTTCACACCATCATTCCTCTCCTTCGACCAGGCAGACTTTCAAAGGTTGCCGGCTTTGTCCTTCAGGAAAAAAAATGCTGTGACTCCTGTCATTGTTTCACACACGACTCTCTGAGAACAAAACAGTTCCTCTCTGCCTGCAAAGATCACATGCTCACCCAGGCAAGCCGCTGTCGATACCTTGCTGCCTCCTGCAAAAAGCATTCTACAAAACTCCGGCAAATAGTCTGTTTTTTTTTTAAATGTGAGTGTGCATGCTGCTCTAACAATTCCTCCCAAACGACATGAAAATACTCTGTCAGCCTGGGGATCCATATTTATTCCAATCTTGGCATCCTCCTCCGCCTCGGTCGGACATTTCTCCCCTCCTCACCACCAGCCATACACAGGTGAAGAAAAATTCATCCAGATACACATCTCACTCACTATTGACCTGAAAAGGTAAAGGGGTCTGGAAGGAGAAATGATTGTTAAGGTCATTTGTAATCCTCGTCGCAAATTAGATCATTTGGAATGACCAGTCAAAAAAAGCCAAGGATAAAATAAGATAAACAATGGGGAAACAGTAGGTAAACATTGGTAGAGCTGAAATACAAATTATGAAAATTAAAAGAACAAAGTCGTTTTACTTAGAAGTTACCAAAATAGTGTTGTACCCACAGTGTTGCTAGGTCAAACCTTTCAAACCAATATAACGAGTATATGTTTTCAAACCAACTTTTCATTGTTTCCCAAAATGTTTCCCGTCCCGATACAATATTCACATGCCCCAGGACGATATTCCAACGCCACACCACAATATATCCACGGCACTCCACAATATTCCCATTCCCCTCCACGATTGTCTCACGTCTCAGTACAATATTTCCACGCACCACCACAATATACCCACCTAAACCACAATATTCCTATGGCCACCAGAATATTCCCAAGCCACAACGCAATATTCTCACGCCCCTCCCCAATATGCTCACACCCCACCACAATATTCCCACACGCCCAAAATATTGCCACGCACCTCCACAATATTCCCACACTCGACCACAATATTCCAAGAACTGACCACAATACCGAATGCCCATGAACAATATTCCCATTCACAATACAATATTCCCAAACCTCCCACAATATTCGCACGCCCACCACAATATTCTAACGGCCCACCACAATTTTCCCACACCAAGCACAATATTCCGACACCTCCCACAATATAGACCTAAGCAACACTACAATATTCATACGTCCCACCACAATATTCACACGCCTCACCACAATATTCACACGCCTTACCACAATATTCCCACCACCAACCATAAAATTACTGCACCTTACCGAAATATTCCAACGCTCTACCACAATATCCCAACGCCCCAACACAATATTCCCACACCAAAATGCAATATTCCCATCCCCAGCACAATATTCTTGTTCCTCCACATTATTCGCATGACTCACCACAAAATTCGAACCCGCACCACAACATTCCCACCTTAGCACAATATTCCAATTCCCCACCACAATATTCGCACCCAGCGCAATATTCCCACGCCAAACCACAATATCCCCACGCCCCTCCACCCCACCGCAATATCCCAACACCCCACCAAAATATCGCCAGATGAAAAAGCATTATTCCCATCCCCAGCACAATATTGCCAGCCCAGCACAATATTCCCACGCCCCTCCACAATATTCGCACGACTCACTCCAATATACCAACCCCCACCACAATATACCCATCCAGTGCAATATTCCCACACCTCAACGCAATATTCCCACCACTAGCACAATATTCCCACGTCCCAGCGCAATATTCTCGCCCTCAGCATAATATTCCATCGCCCCACCACAATATCGTCACGCCCCACCACAATATTCCCACCAGCAGCACAATTAATACACACCCCACCATAATTTTCCCACAGCTCACCTGTCAAACCACACCCTACCTTACAAATCGATGGGTTACAATCAATTTTCATTCCTTTCTTTTTCAGTTAGCTTGATATTGCACTCATGGGCAGAGGCATTTTAGTGGCCATTCGCGTCTGGAGGAGCTTACACCACCTCAGGAGTGACAGTGAGCTGGGTAACCATGCTTACTTGTCCATCGCATTGCTGCGTGTGATACCTAGCACTTTTTCCACACTCCGGGCCACATTTCCTGTGTTATCTCAGTGTGCAATATTTTCCATACACAGGATTAGAATCAACCATCTGTCAACATTTCTGTGAACGTGAAAACTATGCCACAACTTCTTGGCTCTGGCACAAACACGACCATCTACACCGCTATCCAAAGAAGTTCAGGCAGGAGATTCTCCATGCATTGATCTATCCATTTCTTAGAATGAAGTAATTAATGTACTCTATATAAATGCAAATGGATTATCTTATGGACCGATCTGTATGAGGTCACACGGATATACAAACAACAGTTAGAGGAGGATCAGGGTTTTCATTCTGTCCAGTCGCTGAAATCCTCACTAAACTCTGTCATGATCTGAATTTTTGGTCAATCATTGCATTCCAAAATTCTGAATAATAATTTATGCTTCTGTTTCTTTAAAAAAGCTACCCGACCCAGCATAATTATTCTATTTCATTTGAATTCTAACAGAGGTAAATTTAAAATAGTCAGGGTGTGACAGATTATGTTATACTTCATATTGTATATAGATATGTTTTACAGAAGATAAATTGTGGCAGGTTTTTTTTTTAAATGTTGGTTACTTGCAAACATTTCGAATCAGACCTAATTGAAAAAGCTGAAGCTCTGCTCAAGCCAGACAGTCGCGGCACCGCGTGGCTTAGCACAACTTTGAATGATTCCAATGAGGTCTTCACAAGTATATGTTAATTGTACATGCAGTGGAGTAATGAATATTGTTTTGGAAAGCAGCAAATGAATGAACTCAGAAGGTTAGGATCAGTGCTGCAGTCTGTTTGAATGCATTTGGCAGTTTGATAAGGGTCTTATCATTTTCTCTGAGTGTGCGTGCGTCCGTGTGTGCGTGCGTCCATGTGTGCGTGCGTCCGTGTGTGTGTGTGTGTGTGTGTGTGTGTGTGTATGTGTGTGTTTGTATGTGTGTGTGTATGTTTGTATATGTGTGTGTGTGTGTATGTGTGTGTGTGTGTGTGTGTGTGTGAGAGAGAGAGAGAGAGAGAGAGAGAGAGAGAGAGCGAATGAGTGTTTTTATGTATGTGTGTGTGTGTGTGTGTGTGTGTGTGTGTGTTTGAGACAGAGGGAAATGGAGAGATAATGGAGTTACAGTTCCACAGTTCAGCAGCAGCAGCTGTGATTGAGACAGGACAAACTGGAGAACTTGTGGAAAAAACCCATTTTGAAGACGGATTGTGAGTTCTGAGTTTAGCCTACTCAAAGCCCTTGTGGTCCAGACAACAGGTGAGGACTGGCTGTCTAATATTTCACTTGAAATACGGGATACAAAAAGGAAATATGCGGTGACCTGAAAGAACGTGGTCATACCGGGAAATCCCTGATGGTGCAAATTTCTTCAACAAGACACTGATGTTGATGATGGGAAGAAGCAGTTTGTGTCCAATGAGCATCGTATCTCTCTCTGAAAACCGACAAGAACCTTCCTGAGTGGTAACCATTTACCTTTCACAACAAAGTCTGGTGAACTTCCTGAATGTTAAATTCTGTGCACAGTTTACAAATTGCCAGCAACCAGAGAACTTGGAGGAATGAAACGTGAGATTGGACTGTGAATTAAATAACTTTTCTGAACTTACAAACACATTACATACATGTGCGCTTAGAATTATACTTGGTTAAGTTAGGTTAGGTAGGTTAATAGTAATAAGTTCGAGATTAATCCTATTTTCTTGTTTAAAGATCATTAAAAACAACTTCTGTTTAAGTAAGTATTTGTCTTCGTGAAGTTCGATTGCCGCTGGTTTTCGGGGTCCACTTGGTACATTACAAGGGGGATACATCGGTGACAGAATCCTGTTTTAAATATGTATTCATTCGACATGCATATTTTTTTAAACGTAATTTGCATGTAATATCTTCCCAAATTAGTGGTCTCAAACGCGTTTGCGACGTCCATGACCATGGATGTGCCCTGGTGTAAATATTATTTTTGATATCAGTCAGCCAGAAGCAGCGGGGTGAATGCCTTACTTTCCATGGACTTTATCATGTTTATATATTGTCTCATCGAGTAAGTTTGGTATTGGTGCCTTCAAAAATATCTCTTTATACCAGATATATATCTGAGTCTTTTTGACACATGCAGCATGGCAACAGGCCAAATCGGCCCACAATCCAGTGCCTCGTCAATATACCACATTAACATACGGTGCAAGGAATCCTGAAACACACACCCACCCCTACCCCCAGCCTCACAGACAACGCGGAATTCGATCCCTTGTCCCAATCGCTGGCGCTGGACAGCGTGTGGCGCTGAACGTGATTTTCCTTCTTTTTAGTCTGATCAAAACCCACAAGATTTATTGAATACTTGAAATGGCACACGCTTATTCAGTAAAATGTTTAGGCCAGAGTCAAATCGAACTTTATTCCACCTATTATGTTAATACCTCGATCAGTCTATTCATTATAAAAATTCTTCCACGGTGATACTGATTAAGAACAGAGAGGATATGGAGAATGTGGGAGTACGATCAGAGATTTTCCAGTGGAGCACTGAGAAGAGCGAGAGAGAATATGTTTGAAAACATTTGCTCGAGACCACTCACTTGTCTGGATCAACATCTATGCTTCATTTGTCGGTCCATGCCTGCAACTGAACCATGTTATTTTCTGTTATTTGTTGGCTTTTTACACTGTCGACTGCTCCTCCATTCTTAGTGTCACCCACGAACTGACGGAAACACCCAGCAACGTATCCATCCAGATCCATTGTGATTGAGGTCACGAATGGAGAAAATCCAACACAGATCTGTGCGGATCACCACGTGTTGCGATCTTCTATCCAGAGGAAGATACTTTCATTCTTCTCTCCAGCTTCTATATGCCTTTCTGAATTTAATACAGTCCATCAATTAACCATAGTCTTCATGCATCGGCATCTGCAGTACCAATCGAACATAGAGAAATTTGCTAATTTCTACATTATTGCCCTATCAATTTCTGTTTCAGTCGCTTCGGTGTCTTGCTGAACAATCTTTCTCCATTCAGGGTTTTCTGGATGATAACCTTTTTTAGTTCACCACAGAGTTCCTTTTTGTATTCCGTATTTCAAGTGAAACACAATGCAGTCAGTCCTCTCCTCTTCTATGGACGTCAAGGGCTTGACCAGGCTGAACTAAGCACTCATAACCCGTCTTCAAAATGGGGGTTTCCACAAGCATTTCAGCTTGTCCTGTTCTAGTCCCAGCTGCTGCTGCTGAACTGTAGAAATGTAACTCAATGTTCTCTCCATCACTCTATGTCCCTCCCCTCCCCCTCTCTTTGTCTCCCTCATACACACACAAACACACACATACAAACACACGCACGCACATGTGTCACGCATGCACACACACACGCACACGTACACACACACACACAAACACACACACACACACACACACACACGTGCACACATACACACGCACACACGCACACACACACACACACACACACACACACACACACACACACACACAAAACCACATGAACCTTTTAGAGCAGCCATCTGTACTCAGACAGACTGCGGCACCTGATCTAACCTTTCGAGTTACTTGTCGGATAATTTTGAGAAACTCAGCACATAGAACAAGCAATTCCAACTAGCAAAGGTGACCATCGTTGATGCAAAAACAAAGATATTTGAATTCCTGAGACTTCTTGAATTGCGCAATAGGAATATTTCTGCAAGAATTTACTGTCTATTCTATTGGTTGTATAAGTGTGAGGAAACTAATGCTGCTACAAACGTGATTGTTGACCAGTAGCAAATGTTTGAGACCGACGTCAATGAAATATTTGTGATTTAAAGACAGTGGATGTTCCCTCTTGGACAGCTTAGCCATTGCTGTGGAGTTAATTGAAATTCCATCAAGAGGTGTTATTAGAGTGGCAACATGATGACTGTTAAAAATCTGTTCAAGGTGAAAGGAACCATGATGTAAATAAATACTGAACTGTACTACTTTATCAAGGGAAATAATGATACATTTTCCATCATCTTATTTAGTAGAATGCAGTTTTAGTATTGTCAGTGATTTGCTACATGTTAAGAGAAATTACAAAACGTAGAGATTTAAGGTTGAAATAAACAAAGTTAGTACCTCGAATTATAAGAAATCTGCAGCCAGCGTCAGAGGCGATGTTCTCACTGAAGTGACGACAATTCTTGAATGTGTGTTTATGATGAATGACGTATTGAAATAGTAGTTGAATATGAAATATGTGTTCTCGTGTATTCCCGACCTAATTGCATTCAAATGTACTTGCAGTAAATGAGTTAATGAAATCTTACTTTAAATATATATCTTTTTCCACTAATGGAGTTTTTGAAAAATTAAAATGGGAACTATAAGGCAAAAAAATTATTTGGCTTTGGCTTTTTTCCTAATTTTACTTAAAAGATAACAGAAACATAGCACACAATATAAAAATATTCAGGAAAAAACAAAATCACTAATATCTATTCCCCCTCCGACCGTTACAGTCAGCTCCCTTAAGGGGAGCAACAAAAATATTTATTCTATATTTATTCTAAATGTTAACAACATTTCAAAAAATATCTAAATGCATATATTTCAAATACGGAGAGAGCCCACTAAGAAAAAATATAATTGTCATGTAAATTATAATAAAATGTTCCATAACAACACATACTTTCAATTCATTATGCCAACGAGCTATATTAGTCTCAGTATCATCCTTCCAGGTACTAGCAACACATTTATGCGCTACTGATAGTACCAAACGAACAAAAGCAATTTAAATTTTATCCAATCCCATTCCTCTTAACGAATATAAATCTATAAACAAGAAAATCGATGGATCCTACGGTAGTATAAAATTAAATAATTTCCCCAAAACTACTTTAATTTTTCATTTTGAATATTAACACAATTCCATACAGCATGTAAAAATTTACAATATATCAACAACATCTAAAACGAGAATCCGATTTACTAAACGCATTTCTTTAAAACTTTTGCGTGGTTAAATATAATTGATGTCATAATTATAATTAACCATTCCATATCGCACATTAGTCAATTTAATTACATCTTTTTGACACATATTCGCCCAATCTTCTTTAGGAAAATAAATACTAAATCATTCTCACGTTTAAGTTTAGATTTCTCCAAATCTGATATATCTACATTATCTTGTAACAATTATACCTAACTGAAATATAACACTTTTTTAGTATAGAGAAAATCAAAGAATCAAATCTCGATAAAGTAGGTATAATTATCTCTCCACCATAATCATCTTTTATTAAATCCTTACGATGATAATACACAAAGAAATAATTTACAGGTATATCAAACCTTTCTCTCAATTGATTAAAAGAAAAAATTCCCCTCTACAAAACAATATTGTATTGTCTTTATACCCTTAGAATCCCAAATATTCAAATGATTATTAAACATTGAAAAAGGATTAATCTCATGACTATATAATGGAGTTAAAATAGATAATTTATCTTTCGACCCTAACACCCTATTTATTTAACCAAACCTTTAATAAATATTTCAATATCGGCATATCATATTGCTGTAAATCAATCGAGTTCCAACGATATTTAAATTCATCTATTTCAACCCTAGAATTACACGCCATCTCCACTTTAGCCCAAATATGAGGCTGATCTAACTCCTTCAATTAACTCCCAATTAACTCCTTCAACTGATCCTCTTCATAATAATTTCAAAAATGTGGTATTTGTAATCTACCCAGTGTTTACTTCCATGCAAGTCTTTAAAACACCATTCGAGCTAATCTAACTTTCCATAAAAACTCTCGCACTGGTTTATTCAGATGTTGAAAAAAAATCTCTTCGAATGTGAACAAGGTAGTGACTGGAATTAATATTGAATTCGAGGAAACATATTCATTTTAATACAGTTAACCCGACCAAACAAAGTTAATTGAAGATCTTTCAACTTAATTAAATCTGCTTTAATCCGTCTTCACATAGGTACATAATTTAATTTATATAATGATTGATAATTAGAATCCAAATGCATGCCTAAATATTTAATTTTACTTCTCCTCCATTTTGTAATTGTGTTAAATTCAGAATAATCTTGCACTCTAACTAATCAAATTTCACTTTTATCCCAATTAATTTTAAATCGCGATAATTCTCCAAATTTCAACAAACACTCTTGCAGTTGTTTCAACGACCGTTACGGTTCTGTCAAGTATACCAACGTGTCATCTGCAAATGTAAATTTTATATTCTTCATTCTTAACCGTCATCCATCTAATTTCTTAATTTTGTCTATTAGCCTGAGCTGACAGATCACAAACCAAGCAAATAAGGCTGGTGAAAATGGGCAACCCTGTCGAGATGAAGAAGTCCATTTAAATAGCAAAGCAATCTGTCCATTTCTCACCACCCTAGCAATCACGTTCGTATATAAAGCCTTACCCAATGAAAATAAAAGGGTGGAATTTAAATTGCTCTAACACCTTAAATAAAAAATACCACTCAACCCTATCATAAACATTTTCTGCATCGAATGCAACCAGAATAGGATTGTTAGGTTGCTTTCGATATTCATTGACCAAAGTAATTATTCGAAATATATTGTTTGAATCATTTATATTCTTAATTAAACCTGTTTGATCAATATGTACCAATTTAGGCAAATATTTATCAAATCTATTAGCTAATACTTTCACTATAATTTTAAAATCCACATTTAATAAAAAAATAGGTCCATATGAATATAGTTTTAATGGACTGTATCTTTTTATGGAATAACAGTTATTAAAGCACGAGAACATGATTCTGGTAACTTCTGGTCTTGAGTAACTTGATTCAACACCTCTCCAAGTTTATTAGAAAAATCATCATATAAAAGTTTATAAAATTCCATAGGCAACCCATCATCTCCTGGGGACTTTCCTTTTGGCATTTCCTGAATAGGTTCGTTAATTTCAAAATCTGTAAATGGAGATTCCAATTCCTGAACATCAATTCCATCTAATACCGGTAACTTTAATTTAGATAAGTAAGAGTCAATAGAACCATTATCCTGTTTCCCCTCAGAAGTATATCTTTTTTTATAAAATGAACAAAACTGGTCATTAATTTCCTGAGGCTTATGTTATTATTGAACTCTTATTAACAGCATTAATTGTCCGAGACGCCTGTTCAGCTCTCAATTTCCAAGAAAGTACCTTATGAGCTCTTTCCTCAACTCATAATAACGTTGTTTAGTTCGTTTACTAAAGCCCTCAAATTGATAAGTTTCTAACGGATCATAACGCAATTTCAACCTTTAAAATGGAACATTTTATCTTCTGTTACCTCTTCTGAAAGTCCTTATCTATCTCAGCAATCTTATTTTCTAACTAAACTTTCTTCCATATATTGTTTTTTAACTTTCGTAGAATAACTAATGATCTGCCCTCTCAAATAAAGCATCCCATATTACAAAATGACTATCCACATAATTAAAATTTTCAGTCACAAATAAAGAAATCTGCTATTTAAAAAATGTAACAAACTCAGGTTTCTTCAATAGCACTACATAATACCTCTATCTAAACGACAGACATACTAACTCCGAATTTTCACAACAAAAAAGTAATAGCGAATGATCAGATATAATTCTACTTTTATATTCTGCCCTTAATACTCTACGTTGTAAATGTGCTGGTACCAAAAATAAATCAATTCTAGAAAACGAATCATGTCTCGAAGGTTAAAAAGCAAAATCTTTCTCTGTAGTGTTAACTTTTCTCCAAATATCCACCAAATTTAAATCTTTTATTAACGCATTAATTTGTGTTGCCATCTTTGATTTACTTAGAATTTTTTTTGATATTTGTCCAATAAAGAGTCGATAACACAATTAAAAGCACCACAACTAAAACAGTTGCATTAGCTTGAGTAAACAATACAAAACGATTCTGAAATAAACCGCACAATGATTCAACAAACTGCAGTCAGTAGTTTTACTCAATGACATTTCTCGGACATCTTTGTTATCCTTTTTCAGAACTGTTTTATGTAACAATGATATTGCACATTTAATCAATTCCACACCAATCTTATAATTCTTCCCATGTTCAGCGATCAGCAGAATAAAAATCATACTCACTTCCAAGGTACGATCCAGGGCCACAGTTTGTGCAGAAAATAATGAAGTGATTTTTCATCTATTTTCAAACTATTCTTCCATTGATTTAAAATACTCCAACTTAGGTTGTTCTGCAGTCATTGAAGAAATGTATATATAGTGTGTGCAATGACCAGGTCGATAGAGGGAAATCTTGTCAGTGTTAACAGTGATTTACAAAAAGATTTAAAAGGGTTGGAAGTCAATGACAGTCCACAGCATTTGAAAAGGGAGAAAAATTAACAGAAAAACAGAATTAAGATACAGACCTTGCAGAAGTTAGAGCACAATCCTATGAGGAAATTGAGAAAGTAACAGTTGGATATTATATTAATGCGGGTATATTGATGAGAAAATGAAGGTGACGCGAATTTTCTTCTCATGAAAATTGGAGAGTTGTTCATCAGTCTGTAATTCCTTAAGCCTATCAGGGTTAACCTTTAAACATTCCCCATAGCTCACATTTAGGTGGGCAGTTTGCGGTAAAGGAAGCTACCTATAAAATGATGAAAATATTTTATTGGTCTCATTTGAAAAATGTCGCCAAGGCATTTTGTAAGACCGGACAAACTTGTCAAGTTGTGGCAAAACCTAATCAGTGTCCATTAGTTGCTCCTTTAAACCCAATTCCTGTATTTGAGATTTTTATGTGAACATTATAGTGGACATAAATCATGTCATTTAATTTGACTAAAAACTACAGATCATGTGTATTTCAAGAGTTAGTTCATAATTTGGGAGATAAACAAATTCCATCATCTGCATCTCACTCAGAATCTCAGGGAGCGTCGGAGAAGTTCCATTCATAATATGATAACTATGACGAAGGCCTATTGTTGTGAGAATGAAAATGTTTGTGATGGATCTGCTCATTAACTTTTGTTTGCCGTAAGGGAATTGGTACAAAATTCCTTAGATTTTAGGCCTTTTGAATTAGTATTTGGACATGACGTTAGGGGAACATTAATATTCTTCAAAGAACACTGTTAAGGAGAATATGCATTTGAAGTGTTAGACTATGTTTCAGAATTCTGTGAGTATTGGAAAGAAAGAGTTTAAGATAGTTGAGAAAGATTTGAATGTGGCTCAAAATAAAATTAAAATCTGGAATGACAGAAAAGCGAGACAGAGAATTTTTAAACTGTGGGATAATGTTTTAATTCCAATCTCAACAAGTTATAATCCTCTGAGAGCAAATATTGCAGGATTTATGAAACAAAATCTACAGTAAATTAAATTAGTTACATTAATAAAACTCCTGATGCGAGACGCCAAACACAGAATTGCTGCGATAGCATGATAAAACATCATTTTAAGAATGTGAATATTATCCAGAAATAAACTTCTCCAGAGGTCTTAATTGTAAATAAAACTGCAAATATTGAGGGTTATGAAACCATACAAGTTGACTCTTGCGAGACTCGTTTTAAAGAGAAATTGTTTGATGAACTTTTGAATGCCAATCTTACTTTTAATTTAGCTAAGAGTGAATTTTGTCATGTTCAGGTGATTTCATTTGGTTATGTTGTTGGTCAAAGTAACCTGGAGCCTGTTCAAGTTAAAGTTCAGACCATATTTGAATTTCCTTGACCACAGGTAAGAAAGGTGACTTTTAGTAATAGCAGGGTATTATAGGAAGTTCTGTAAAAATCTTCGGTGACATTGCTATTCTCTTGACTAAACTTTTGAAGGAGAGTGAAAAGATTATTTGGAGAGCCATATGTCAGTAAGCATTTGACAAACTGGAAGATATATTACGTCACAAACCTCTATTGAAATCACAATGATTTTTGGAAGAAAATAATGACTGTGGTGAGATTGAACATCCAGTGTTTAATTCAGTAAACATCAACTATTATATTACTATTGAGAAAGGGTTGTTATCTCATGCATCATTTTGAAGGATATGCTTGCATTGACATGCGACCAATAATTTTTTACACTGATCATGAACATTTGGTAGTTTTGAGTAAATTTAAAAATAAGAACAGTTGATTATTAAACTGGAGTTTAATTTTGCAAATATTGGACTTGGTTCGAGCTCACATTAGAGTCTTAACCAAGGTCATCGATGAATGCCGATGTACATGTAATAATTCCATGTAATGTCTGCAATCGTTATTTATATTAAGTTGTTTAATAATGTGAAACCCATCAAAACAAATGGCAGAGTGTAATTTAAAAATGTGATCTTTTAAACAATCAAAAATTTCCTGTGTGAAAGGATGTGTAATGGATTTGTGATAATATGAATATTTAAGTTACTGTTAAGCCAGATTTTCTATAGATAAGTTTTACGTAATGCAATGGATTTTGCAGGTGGTCACACACTAGAATATAATACAGTCAGAAATGTTACCATCTTTCAGTGTCATGACGTCTGCAAGGCAAAGCTATGAACATCACATGGTTTACAAGAAGCTGGAGCTGGAAACGATTAAAGACTTCGGAAAAAGGTCACATTGTTCACAAGAATTGAGACTGATCTAATTGATGATGGATACCACATCACGTGATGTTAGAGAACTAGATACTGAAGCAGAGAGGCATTTTGAAACAGGTGACGACTGAAGAGACTGAAGAAACTCTGGACATCCTCTAAAACTAGGATACCCTGCAGAAAGAGATTGGGAAACTTTTTCTATATTGCATTATCCTTATTATAGGAGATACACAACAGAAATGGCTTTCAAATAAGTAAGCCAACTTCCAACTGCTCTTCTAATCAAAGTGTGGCAGCCTCATGTGCTCAGAAAAAGTTCACTCTTGATTAAGAAATAACTCGTTGTGAAGTTTACAACCTTGAGAAACAGCTAAAAAATTGGAAAAACTTTCGTAAATAATAGATCCCTGAAATATATCACAACAAGAGACTTGTAAGTTTAAAGAGATGTGAAGTTACAATAATGAAATGTGTTTTATAATTACTTCTGAAGTACATTTTAAAAATATGCTGATGTTCCACAAGCAGTTTGAAACTGGACTTTCCAGACATATATTTAAACTGAATTAGTTTCGGACTTTAAAACACACACACACACACACACACACACACACATACACAAACACACACACACACACGCACACACACACACACACACACACACACACACACACACACACACACACACACACAAACTCACACACCCACACTTCCACACACCCACACACTCAAGCACACACAGATACTCCATATACACACGCTCATCAACACCTACACACCCACATGCACACTTACTCCCATACCCACTCTCTTTAACCCACACACACAAACACCCACACGCACATCCCAACACCCACACACACACCTACACCCACACACAGGCACCACAGCACACCCACAACCATACCCAGAACCACACCCACACACCCACCCATTTACATTTGTGCATAATGGGATTACATTTAGAGTTAAGTATAGAAATATGTAAGAAATGTTACACTATTCATATTTTAATTAAACCTAATATTTTGGAACACGTTGTCCGATTAAATTGCACAATCCTCATGGAACCTGTATTCCTGACTGCAGGTCCTTTTGCAGATTCCATAACTAACCAGCGCCATTTTACTTCTACCATCAGCGAGTGGGCTCTGAAGAAGTCGCCATCAAGCAACGGCCAGGACACAGCAGCAAGAATGAACTTCCATGTGAGTTTATTGTAGCTCAAATTCAGGAGTACAGTCTAGGTTCCATATTCACGAATTGAACTGTTATTCACCGAAGTGCCTGCCGGACCTGTGCTGCTGTTACAGATGCCAAAGCCCGAACGAGGAAGAATAATACCATCGGCACCTGTGTTGACTAGAAATTTGCACTGGGAGAGTTTGTCCCAGACGTAGAGTTGGCTTCCACGATGGCTAAGCAATGTCAGTAAAGATTTTACAGAACTTCCTATCATACACGACTAAGGTTGTTGCTGACTAACATTCACATTCTTAAAGTAACGTTTAATCCTGCTCTCACAGCAGCTCTGCTTTTCGTCTCACATCAGGAGTTTTCATCACGTAACTAACTTAAATTACTTAAGATTTTATTTCATAAATCCTGAAATATTTGCTCTCAGATGATTAAAAGTTGTTGAGATTAGAATTAACGCACTATACCCCAGTTTAAAAAATACTCTTTCTCGCTTTTCTGTCATCCCAGATCTTAGCCACTTTCAAATCTTCCACAAATATCTTAAACTCTTTTTTCACCAATGATCTCGAATTGTGAATCATAATCAAACACTTCAAATGCACATTCTTTTTAACACTGTTCTTTGAAGAATATTAAAGACCTCCTAATATCATGTCAAAATACTATTTCAAAAAACCTAAAATCTAAGGATTCTTCTACCAGTTCCCTGACGGCAAACAAAAGTAAATGAGAACTTCCATCACAAACTCTTTCATTCTCACAACAATATGTCTTCATAATAGTTATCATAACATGAATGGAACCTCTCCGACGCTCCATGAGATTCCGAGTGAGATGCAGATAATGGAATTTGTTTATATCCCAAATTATGAACTAATTGTTGAAATACACAGAATCACTATTTTTTAGTGAAATTCAATGACATGATTTATGTCCAGTATTATGTCAGCATAAAAATCTTCAAAACGGGAATCTGCTTTAAAGGAGCAACTAGTGGACCCTGATTAGGTTTTGCCACAACTTGACCAGTGTATCGGGTCTTACACAATGCCTCATCAACTTTTCTCAAATTAGGCCAATAAAATAGATTCATCATTTTATAGGTAGTTTTCTTTACCCCAAACTGCCCAACTAAATGTGAGCTATGGGGAATGTTTAAAGGTTAACCCTGTTAGGCTTGAGGAATTACAATCTGATGAACAACTCTCCATATTTTATTAGCAGGAAACTCACAACACCTCAATATTCTCATCATTAACCCGCATTAATATAATATCCAACTGGCACTAACTTTATGTCCTCATCAGAGAGTGCTCTAACTTCAGCAATATTTGTATCTTCATTCTGCTTTTCTGTTAATTTTGCTCCTCTTTCAGATGTTGTTCACTGTCACTGACTTCCAACCATTTTAAATCATTTTGTAAATCATTGCAAGCACTGACAAGATTTCCCTCTATCGCACTTGATGCTGCACACGCTATATATACATTTCTTCAATGACTGCAGAACATCCTTAGCATGTCAATCCGAAATTGAAATAATTTACATAACTGAAAGGATAATTGAAAATAGATGAAAAATCACTTCATTATTCACTGCGCAAACTAAAGCCCTGAAAGTGAGTATGAAATTTCTCTGCTGATAGCAAAACATGGGAGAATCATAAGATTGGGGAGGAACTGATTAAATGATCAATATAATTGTTTAATTAAGCAATTCTGCAAAAGGATGACAAAGACGTCCTAGCAATGCCATTAAGTAATAGTACTACCTTCAGCAATATAGATGACATGGCGCAAGATGTTGAAAAATAGCTTATTAAGTAGATTAAATCACGTAAGTTCGGAATGCAACTGGATGAATGGAAGTGTCTTCCTTTGGATAGAAGATCGCAACACATGGCGATCCACATGGATCTGTGTTCGATCGTCCATATTTGTGACAGCGATAACAATGGATCTGGATGGAAATGTCGCTGGGTGTTTCCGTCCATTCGTGGGTGACACTGAGAAAGGAGGAGCAGTGGACAGTGTAAAAAGCCAACAAATAACAGAAAATAACATGATTCAGTTTCAGACATGGACGTGAAATGATAGATAGAGGTTGATCCAGACAAATAAGTGGTCAAATAAATGCGCACAGTCGAGAGCAAATGTTTTGAAACATATTCTCTCTCGCTCTTCTCAGTGCTCCACTGGAAAATCTCTGATCATTATCCTACATTTTCCATCTCTTTTCTGTTCTTAATATGTATCACAGAGGAAGATTTTTTATGTTGAAAAGTCTGATCGTGGTACGAACATAATTGGTATGGAACGGCGGAATAAAATTTCAATTGACATTTTGGACATTAACTAGAACATAATTGGAAACAACTCGTTGAGTTATAGCATCAAAACAGCGATACGTATTATTTGGAAACTAAGTTATATCTTTAACAATAGTCAAAGTTATTAACAGTGGGTCTGGACACAATCGTGTTCATATTGGAGAATATCTTGATTTTGACATCGGAAAAATACAATATACATCTTCATGCTGTTCTCACAATCTTCTCCCATGATGTAATTCAATTTTCTGTCACAGATTAATTGTCCTTCTTCATAAATACCGTATTCGTGTTTGCAGAAATAGGTGGGCAGAGGTTAATGCGCCCTTGCGGTCATGATTTTCATTGAAACATAGAACACTGCAGTGCAGAAAACATGCCATTCAGCCCTTCTAGTCTCTGCAGATAACATCATGCTTCTCCTCCCACTGACCTGCTCCGTTCCATCACAATTCATACCGATCTCATCCAATGTAAGAATGTGAGAGTGATTCCCCATCTGTAGCGTCAATAGCAACATGCTCCACGCGACCACGACTCTATGAGTGAAAATGTTCACCCTTATGTTCCCCATAAACTTTCCTGTTTCACCCTAAATCCATGTCCTATGGTATGTTTCTCTGCTAATCTAATTGGAGAACGACTACATACATTTATTCTGTCTAGACATCTCATAAATTTGTAAACCTCTATCTCATCTCCCCTCATTCTTCTACACTCTAAAGAATAAAGTTCTAACCAGTTTAACTTTTATCATTAACTCAAATCCTGAAACCCAGCAACATCCATGTAAATCTTCTATGAACTCTTTCAATCTTATTGATATCCTTCCTCACATTTCGCGAACACGACTGCATATAAGACTCCAAACTTTACCCCACTAATGTCTCATATAACCTCACCATAGCATTCCACCTCCTGTACCCAATACTTTGATTTATGGAGGCCAAGGTGCCAAAGAGTTTTCTTCACAACCCTGTCTACCTGCATCACCACTTTCGGGAAACAATTGATCTAAATTTTCGGATTTTATGTTCCTCCGCACTCCTTCGTGCCCGACCATTTGCACCGTATCTCCTACCTTGGTTTTCTCTTCCAACATGCATCACCTCACAATTGTCTGTAATAAGTTCCATCTGCCAGTTGGTCAAGGTCACTCCAAATGATTTGAAAGCCTTCCTCACTGTCCAGAACACTTCCAATCTTAGTGTCATCAGCAAACTTGCTGGTCCAATTTACCACGTTATCCTGAAGATAATCGATAGAGAGAGCAAACAAGAATAGCAGCAGCGCTGATCCATGATGATCACCACTAATCGCAGGCCTCCAGTCTGAGAAGCCATTATCTACCTTCCAATTTCGAATCCTGTTTACAATCTTTCAATGGATACCTTCTATCTGAACCTCCCGTCTGGTATCTTGTCAAACGACTTATTAGAATCAGTGAAAACAACATCCACAGCCTTTATTTCGTCTACATTCTTGTTAACAGCCTCTAAGACCTCGATAAGATTCATAAAACACAATCTACCAAGCATAACCCCATGCTGACAATAATGCTTTGGCTGTCCCATCGTATGTATCCGATCTCTGAGAATAGCCTCCAATAATAAACCTACTCTGATATCAGGCTCACCATTGTGTAATTCCCTAGTTTCCAAGTTGACATTTAGAGTCTTTTGTAAACTATAGTGCAGCATGAATTACCCTCCAATCCACTGGCAACTCAACCAGGTCTCCTGCAATGTCTGCATTCGTCTCTCAAGATCCGAGGGAATATCATGCCATGCTCTGGGTATTTTTCTACCGTTATTTTCTGTAAGACAGCAAACACCTCCTCCTCTTTAATCTATATTTGTTCCCTGCCACGACGTCTTGTTCCGCTTCATTCCTTATATACCATGCGAATATTATGAGTAAATACTGATGCAAAAATCATAGATAAGATCACCCCATCTTGTAAAGCTCGACCAATAGACAACCATCCTGTTCATTTAAGCGCCAATCTTTTCCCTTATCATCCATTTACTCATAACATTCTTGTGAAATCCCTTCGAGTTTACCTTCACGTTATCTCCCAAAGATACCTTATGTCTTCTTTTTGCCGTCCTAATGTTCTTCTTCAATATTTCCTTAAATTTTCTATGATCTTCTAGTACCTCATTTGCTCATTATTGCCTGTACCTGTTATAGGCCGTCTTAACCAGATCGCCATCTCTCTACAAATCTATGAGAAATAAAGTATGCAAAAATATACTTTGGCGTTAACAGCTGGATCCCCATTGGAACAGGGATCGAACTAAGTTTATAGCCGAAATAATTCCGATGACCATTCATACATCCAAGATCTCCAGCAGTGGGTTTTAACAGGGTACCATACCATCTCCTTCCTGAAACAATATCCGCTTCATTACAATCGATATTAACGACCCTGGCATAGTCTTATGTCACACGAGAGAAGGGAAATCATGATTTCTACGAGTTGTCAGGAGTAGAAGTGCAGTCGGCAGAACCAAATGTGACATTAAATGTTATTGGGTAGATGCTATTTCTTAACATTATAAATCCAGGAAACATTGCTATTAGTTCGGGTGGAGTCATCAATTAAAGAAGCAAATTTCCCAGCAAAGGAACTACAGAACTAAGAGATGTGAAATAACTATTAATGTCTTTCAAGCAAAGTGTGGACGCTGTGGGTTATAATCACCACATACCACCCACCCCCTTCATGTCGAATAATACCTGAAGCTGTAGAATTCATACATGTGAAAGTAAATGAGGGTGATGAATTAAATCGAAATAATGCTGCGCGTTTCAATTTTTAATTCTTAATTAAGAGGAATCTGTGGAATAAATTTAACAAAGAAGAATTGACACTGCTATAAACATAGTATGGCACCGATCTGTGAAAGGGAGGTAGAGATAACAGGTTTGACATTGGCACGAACATAATTGACAAACAGCCCGTTTTAAGACAGCACTTCATGAGCGAGAATAAGGGAGTTTTGGGCATTAACATTGGTGATTAACACATCCTATTAGACATATTAGGGGGTCTCCAGATGGCGCTCATGGAGTGAACACGTTTTGGTTTTTGCTCCATAAAATATACTATTCTTAACCTGTATCTACCTTTGAACTAACTTCACAGAAGTCAGAAAGATCTTTATTATTTCTCTATTTATACTTGAGTCTGAAAATTTTGAAGAAATGACTGACGGAAAAGCTACACGAGCTAAAACCCGGGCAGAAGAAGGTGACGGCCGAGAGAAGAAACAACCAGACATTAAACTAAGTGAGATGACCTTCATTGACTTTTTAAATTTTTTTGCGTGATGAATTCAAAGATGTTTGTCACAAAAAAAGATCTAGCTAAACTTCGTATAGCTTTAATTGCCTCAGAAGCTGAAACCAAAAAACAACATATCTTAATTGCAGCTCTTCAGACTGAAGTTCAACAAAAAGAGATTAGACTGGCTGAGGTCGAACAGAAACTTTCCTAAGCAATTAAACAGCTTGAAGCACTCCAGCTGAAAAGCATTGATTCAGAGAACCGTTCCAGAAGACAAAATATTCGTTTGGTTGGAATTCCTGAAGGCATTGAGAAAGGAGATCTCCTGACGTTTTTTGCTGAGCTATTAAAAGAAGCATACCCATCCGAATTCCCTGCTGATCCACCGCTACTCGATAGAGTACATCGTATCTGGAACCGAAATGCTGAAGCTTCTAATCCCAGAGTGGTGATGGTCCGTACGCACTATGTGAGTACAAAGGATGGATTGATTCGTACAGCCAGAAGACTTGGAAATGTGACTGTTCGTGGCTTTAGTCTAAGAGCCTATGAAGATTTTAGTCCGGAGGTAGTACGGGCTCGAAGACTGTTTAAAGATCTGATGTCTGAATGTTTTGAGAAGAAACTGAAACCTGCGCTCCTGTATACTGCGAGGCTCAGAATTTCTCCAGAGAACCAAGCTCGTCAAATATTCGACTCCGTGTCTGCAGCACGGAACTACCTGTCGGCTAATTTCCCGTCTAGCGCGACCTCTCAGCCTGAGTGACCGATAAAAAATGCGGAAGATATCGGTCTTTTTCAGGTTAATAGTCAGACTCTGATTTCTGACCATTCGAAAAGTCATAGATCATTGTAGCTCTAATTATCCTGTTCATCTCTAACACATTTTTATATATATTTCTTTCTCCTCTGTGAGAATTTTTTTTAATATATAAGTGTATGTTTAATTTTATATTAATCTATGCTAATAATATGATTATATTCTTTACTATTTTATTTCTGAGTTACTGAAAATGGCGATTTTTTATTTTTTGTTTATTAAAACTTTTCGCAGTTTTTTTTTACATTCGCCATTTTCTCTTTGTCTTTCTCCATAAAGTAATTTTAAAATGATTTAACTCTTTATGACTTTGTTTTATCAGCAGGTTCTACACAATTACGATTTTTCTTTTATTTCTTTTTAAATATATTTTTTTCAATATTTAGCATTTGAATTTAGCTTAAGTTATCCTTCTTATAAGTTTGGGTGGTGGATCTTACCTTAATATTAGGAGCTGCCGTCTGAAGACATGGGGGTAGGTTTAGTGTTATTTCTTCTTTTTCTCTGATCGCTCTCTGGTCAGATGGGGGGCTTTGTGGGTGGGGGGTGGGTTTTGTTTTTCTTTCAGGGGTTTTTATGTTTCATTTTCTTTCTTTTTTTCCTGATTTTTTTAGAACTACAGATATGGCTGACACGTCGTCATTTCCGGTCCTTCCTTATATCTTAATTCTTCTTCCGGACGCATGGGTCCCTGCTTTGGTTAACCCTTTATATACTGGAGGGTTGACCTAAGTAATGGATCAAAACATTAATTTTGTCTCTTGGAATGCTAATGGTTTAAACCACCTGTTTAAAAGGAGGAAGGTCTTTAAAGAATTCCAGAGACTGAAAGCACAGATTATTTTTTTACAGAGGCTCATGTGAGGAAGGAGGATAATCTGCGTTTTTTTAAATCTTGGAAAGGCCCACAATTTCATGCCAACTGATGCTGTAATACTCGAGGAATTTCTATTTTTATTGATCCCTCTATTACATTTGTTCAACATGACATCACTGTAGACCCTAACGGCAGATTTTTATTGGTTACTGGGTTATTATTCAATATTAAGGTTGTCATGGTTAATGTTTATGCCCCGAATGTAGATCACCCTGAGTTTTTTAGATCTTTGTTTACTATTTTACCCAACCTAAATTAATATCATTTAATAATGGGTGGGGATTTTAACTGTTGTTTGAATCCCCTGCTAGATAGGTCGAAACCTTCACAGTTCCTACCGAATAAATCGGCTACATATATTAACTCTTTCCTTACTAACTCTGGAGCTGTTGATATTTGGAGATTTCTTCACCCGACAGATAAAGAGTTTTCCTTTTTTTCTCATGTATACCACTCATACTCGAGAATTGATCACTTTTTTATTGATTCACGTTTTATTTCATTTGTAACTGCTTGTAAGTATGACATTATAGCCATTTCGGGTCACTCCCCATTACAACTCTCTCTTAAATTCAAAGACTCTGTTTCTACTATTCAGCACTGGCGTTTTGATGTTTCATTATTCCAAGATTTAGACTTTGTTAAATTTATCAAAGAACAAATTAACTTTTTTTTCAACAAATTACACTACGAAAATTTCTTATGGAATATTGTGGGATACATTTAATATTGTGGTCAAATTATTTCTTACTCAGTAGCTTTGAAGAAATGCATCAAAAACAAAATTCATCTATTGGTTGAGAAGATTAAAGACATTGACAAGAAATATGTGACTGATCCTACTGAAGAACTTTACAAATAAAGAATTGAGCTGCAGATGGAATATAATTTGTTACTTACATCTTCGATTGGAAACCAGTTAATTAGATCTAAATCTGATTTTTTATGTGCATAGTGAGAAATCGGGTAAACTGTTGGCTAATCAACTGAAGAATATTTCAGTTAGACGTCAAATTGTGGAGATTCACAAACAGAATGGAGAACTGACTGTTAACCAGGAAGAGATAACTCAATGTTTCCAAAATTTTTATACATCCTTATATAGTTCAGAATACCCTCAAGACCTTAGTAATATGCTTAATTTTTTAGAACATTTGAAACTCCCAAAAGTATTACCTCAAGATAACTTAGAATTAAGTAAACCCATTTCAGATTCTGAGATCAATAATACTATTTCCTCACTGAACGCGGGGAAAGCACAAGGTCCCGATGGATATTCTGTGGAATTTTATAAAGCTTTTTCTTCCACTCTCTCTCCCTGGCTTATTAAGATGTTTGATGAATCTATCACATTGGGTAAACTACCACAATCATTTTACAGAGCTACAATTTCTCTAATCTTGAAAAAAAATAAAGACCCGACCGAATGTTCTTCTTATAGACCAATTTCTTTGTTGAATGTTGATTCTAAGATCTTCTCTAAAATTCTAGCGGCAAGGCTAGAGAAAATATTGCCATATATTATCTCCGAAGACCAGACTGGATTCATTAAAAATCGTTATTCTTCCTTTAATATTAGATGATTGATGAATATTATTTACACCCCTTCACATAAGTCCTCAGAATGTGTTATTTCATTAGATGCTGAAAGGCTTTCGATAGAGTAGAATGGCCTTATTTATTTACAGTTCTTGAAAAATTTAATTTTAGTCCAATATTTATATCTTGGATTAAACTTCTTTATAATTCCCCAGTTGCCTCGGTTTTTACTAATACCCAAAGATCGCCATATTTTCGATTATTTCGGGGCACCAGGCAAGGGTGCCCCCTTAGCCCTTTATTATTTAACTTAGCTTTAGAACCTTTGGCTATTGCTATCAGAGAAGCACCCAATATTACTGGTATTATTCGTTGCAGGGATATTCATAAAGTATCACTATATGCTGATGATTTATTGCTATATATTTCCAATCCTGAAAATTCTATTCCTGCAGTTTTATCTTTATTAGCCCAATTTAGTAATTTTTCGGGATATAAACTGAACTTAAATAAAAGTGAATTATTCCCTTTTAATGGATGGGTTCCTATTTATGATAGTTTGCCTTTTAAAATAGCTAGAGACTATTTTATATATTTAGGGATTAAGATTACTAAAAAACATAAAGATTTGTTTAGGACTAATTTTTTCCCTCTATTGGACCTGATCGGTAGTTTACTTACCAATTGGTCACCATTATCCCTATCCATGATAGGCCGAATTAATGCTATTAAGATGATGATCTTACCTAAATTTTTATATATATTCCAAGCTATACCTATTTTTGTTCCTAAATCTTTTTTTGATAAGGTCGATTCTAAATTGTCTTCATGTATCTGGCAAAACAGGAATCCTAGATTGGGAAAAAAAATATTTACAGAAATCTAAACTGGAGGGAGGATTGGCATTACCCAACTTTAGAATTTATTATTGGGCAATTAATATTAGTTACTTAAGGTATTGGTTGAATTATTCAGAATTATCTCTAAATCCCCATTGGGCAAATGTAGAAATTAAACTGGTACAAAATTTCTCAATTAGTTCTATTTTGGGAGCTGCTCTCCCTTTTACTCTTACTAAACTATATAAACTAATTGATAATCCAATGGCTAAACATATACTACGTATATGGTTTCAATTCCGGAGATTCTTTGGCCTAAGTCATTTTATCTTGGAAACCCCTATTGTACTAAATTTCTTTTTTCATCCCTCTCTAATTGATCAAGCTTATTTACTCTGGAAAGTTAAATGTATAACATGCTTTTCGGATTTATTCTTGGATAACTCTTTCATGTCATTTGAACAATTATCCATGAAATATGATTTACCTAGATCTCATTTCTTTCGATATTTGCAGATTAGGAGTTTCTTAGTTTCGACTTTACCCTCTTTTCCCAATCGGGAGACTACGACTGTTTTAGAGGATATACTATATTCAAAATTTCGTCCAAAAGGTGTGATATCTAAATTATATAATAAAATTATAAAAAAAAATTCTGGGACTTTTGGAAAGTTTAAAAATGATTGGGAAAGAGAACTCAACCTTCATATTTCCAATGAAAATTGGAATAAAATTCTGCGACTGGTAAACTCCTCTTCTCTATGTGCAAAACATTCACTGATACAGTTTAAAGTTGTTCATAGAGCTCATATGTCTAAAGATAAACTCCATCGCTTTTATTTTCATATCGATCCTATATGTGATAAATGTCAATTGGAAATAGCTTCACTTACACATATGTTTTGGTCCTGTCCATCTTTACAGAATTATTGGAACGAAATTTTTTCCATTATATCAACCGTTTTGAATATTGATTTACAACCACATCCCATTACTGCAATTTTTGGATTACCTATGATAGATTTGACTTATTTATCTCTTCCTGCGGATCGTATGATTGCTTTTCTTACACTAATGGCTAGAAGATCTATACTATTGAATTGGAAAGCGGTTAATCCTCCCACTGTTTTCCAATGGTTGACCCAAACTATACTCTGTTTAAATTTAGAGAAAATTAGAAACTCTGTCTATGAATCCCCTTCTAAGTTTGAGTTAACCTGGCGACCATTTATTCAATATTTTCATTTGTGGTGAGTTGATCCGGCTCTGTTTTCTTTTTATGATTATGTATGATAATTGGGCTGTGAGATGACATCGGAGTGATCGGCGTGGTTTAGCTATATAGGTACGTGTTTTTTTTTTAAAGTTTTTAATTCAGATTTGTTTTTTTCTTCCTTTTTGGGTTTTTTTTCTCTCTTTTTTTATATATTTTTATTAATTATATCTTTTTTTTAGAGATAGTTCATACTCTAAACTGATCTAAATTTTTTTATGATATATTTTTATTCTGCAATATTATTGTTTAATATCTCTGTATTAATTCGTTATTTACTATGTATTTTTCATATCTCTTTGAACTGTATGTGTTTATAAATTATAATAATAATAACAACATTGGAAAAGAAAAGAAAGACATATTAGATAAAACTATGATCCTAATATATAAAAAAATATAATATATTATTATTCCGCTATTTCATCCTATTTCCTTTAATAGCTTTTTAGCACATCTCCATAAATATACATGCTTATAGATGAGATTTCAGAGTCAGTAATTATGGAGACTTCCGCCAACTACCAATGATGCACCATGCGAAATAAAGGCTGTAAAACGATACTTGAGCCTTCCATCTGTAAACTTCGTTGCTAATCATCAACTTCCCCGTCTCCTCTTTCTTGCTGTCTCTTTTCTCTTTCTCGCTCTCTCTCAATCTCTCTCTCCCTCAGAGAGTATGAACCGCTCTAAGTCATTGCTGCTGCCTTGAAAACATTTAATTTGTCTCTTCACCCCTCTTGGAAGCATATATTTTATTCAGCTGCATCATAACACCTTTGTTGCCGAACGGTTTACTTGCATTATTCAATGCTTTAATAATCAGTCATTATATTTGTAAATAAATTGCGTGGGTTGCAGAGAGATTCGTAGGTGGAAAATCGGAGGAAGTCAATGGTTTTATTGATCGCTATGTCCATCAACTTTATTTTGTTGTGGATTCCTCTTTCCATATATCACTTGACATGGCCAGTTTAAAATTATTTTTACCCAGACAAATACTTGAATACACCGACATATTTCCTGCAGCAATGTGGATTCATGTTGCAATTTCTCAGTACCTGTACCAACATGTGTATTTATACATTGTCACAGAGGGTATTTATTAGGCAGCTGGAGAATGAGGTAAAATATTTCTTTCCATTAAATGGATATCTTTGACATTAAATGCACTTACTATTACAACCACTATTGAGAATTTACAATTAAATGGTCTAAAATCTCCGTGCGTTTTGCAGATATCATTAAATAATGCACCAACTTGTGTCAGCATCTGTGCATCTATTTCCATTGATGACAGAGCATTATTTGAGTGTGGAAAACAGTCCAACAATTCAACTCCGGAGATATACCTCTTTGGCTGGCAGAATTATATTCGAGTTTTGAAAAAACTGCTTCAATCCGTCAAGAGAACCGAAAGGACTAGCCGTGATTATGATATTTGGGGATTCGTATTCTAAATCACTGCTTTATTGAAATCATCTACAAACATCCCAGTGATGAAGATGTGACGAAGATGACTGTTAATGGTATGTCGGGCCGCTGGTCCCCATGTATCCGCCGTGTCTCTATAGAGTAGACACGGGGGCTATGCCCAGACCCTCATGCTTTAGTAGGGTTCGGGGGCTTCCAGGCCTACATGCCACTATTATCCATAAGAGCCTTTTTAACCATTTGTTCTACCTCATCATGGATAAATGGAGCAAGAGAAGCTGGCTCGATAGGAGCAGCAGATGGAGGAAAAGGCACAGTTGGGCCAGGAGGACTCAACAGCTGGGGAAGATGTTCCCCTGCCTTCCTCTTATAAAGGGCATAAAGGACCACAGTAGGTTTCCCATCAATATCACTTTTAGGTTCGCCTAACTTTAACAAGGTTAGAAAAAGGTCCTTCCTTGTCGGACCGTTATTAGCAGCAGCCCCTCTCTTTTCATCCTGCTTGTCTGATTTAACCTGGGTTGTACGTGAGTGGATTTTACCTCCCAACTGTAATTCTCGAAGCCCAGATAAGGCGTGCACCGCCTCAGACACAGGGTGCCCAATTAGCGGGCTATTTAAGGACAGATCCAGTCTCCATACAGTGGGTTGGGTGGAACTAACCAATCGGGGCCGAGAAGTATTGACCTGCCCGTTTAACAAACATTTCTACATCTGATTCCACCTGCATTGAATTCGCCCATCGTTATTGAATGAAGATCTACCGCGACCAATTCCTGAAGAGGTTGCACTAAATTAGAGAACCGATCTGGACTCGAAAGGCCAACATGGCCTGTTTCCGCTCCGTAAATGGTAATATGGTCGTATGGTTACCAGGATGCACACGTTCTTTTGGGAACTTAACTTGGAACGTAAACGGCGTGAAGGAAAATATTGTAGAAAAGAAAATTAGCTAGGGTAGCATTCCAGATATTGACTTAGAAATATGCTTTAGGTTGACTTCAACTGCCTCAGTTTCAGAATTATTATTCGACTGCACAATTATTATTTTTAAATTGGACGTTAGATGTTTCACAACCTCTTGGTTGGGCTAAAGTTGATTTGACTCCCGTTAACCATCTCAATAATTTTCCCATGATCCGGGGTTCCGGGAAAATATTCGACACCCTTTTCTAAAATATGCCACTAACAACATGAAGAACATTTGCTCGTCGTCTCCCCTGACTATTGTCATTCACTGAACAATGTCTGATGGAGGAACAAATAGTTCATCGTGTTTGTCCAATGAAACGAGCCTGATGCGATGAACGGCAGGTTCACGCCAATGGTCTCGGTGGACTCTCCTTTTCTTCTATAAGAGCGTGTTGATACAATCCCATTTAAACCTGCTCGTTTGAACCTTCTGTACATTGATTGTTATCTCGCATGGAAAATGGATATGCTGCCATTTACTACATTGCGTCAATTTACTTCCCACTGCTGGCAGTGGTGGGGATTCCTGGTACATTATAGGAGCTTGCTACTCTCCATCTTGTCCATCTTTCTGATTGTTCTGCCGCACTGCAGAAGATAGTTTTGATAGCCCTTACCGAAGCTGAGGCTCGGGATAAATCATTTTCAGAACGCTCAAGCTTCGACCAACCCATATTTACTTTTTTGTTCTCTATTTAAACTTCTGCTGACGGTTCATTAATTCATTTCAGCAGCAAGGTCCGTGCCAAAAGAATAAGTTCCAGCTTATTCTTTGCTCCAGTTGACAACGCAAGGCTTAGAATTATGGATCCATGTATTCGAGTCTATGAATGAAACCTTGAAATATTACAGCTGTGAATTACAGCACAGTTCTTTCTTTACGTTTTCCAATTAATCGCCGACATTGCAAATGCTACAACTCCCTCACGTCCCCATAATTGTTTTGAATAAGTATGAGAATATCCCACTCGCATTCCCTTCCGTGTGATCTTGCCAACTTGATATTTATATTTAAGATTCCATATGGTGAAGGCTCTATTTCTGAAGAAACAAAGGATTTCTGACCCCACATTCTACCCACTATCAATGCACCCAGCATTTTCAGACCCCAAGGGAGGAATAACTCTGAGGTGAGTATCTGCTCGCAGGTAAATCTGCGGACCTCAGTGTCCCGCTCTAAACAGCTGGAACATGTGATGCACCCTGCTCTTCGGCTCGCCGTTCTTGCCAACTCGATGGGACAAAGGAGCCCGAGGCAGCTGACTTTACACGCAATAAATGTTATCCTACCAGTCGCACAAAGAATGGGTTGAGACATAGTACATGATGGGGCAGGTGTACGAAGTAAAACAAGTCAGGATGACATGTGTTGAACAATCTTTTTTTCTCTTCCTTGCAGCTAATTTAGTTGTGATTGTGATTCTCTCACGTGGAAAATGTGGACTGTCCAAAAGCACAGCTCGTTACTTGGCTGGAATGGCAATGCTAGATTTAATAAGCGTTGTGTCTGGCGTTCTGTTTGACCTAATAAATAATCTCCATCATTATTCCCCTTATTTGTTTATAACTCTGATATGCGCTCTCAACATTGTGGTGAGGCTTTCAGTCATGGATTCTTCAGTTTGGCTGACGGTGGCTTTTACTTTCGATCGCCCTATCGCCATTTGTAGTCAAAAGCTGAGGGAACGTTATTGCACGGAGAGAACGGCGGCTGTGCTGACACTAATGGTGCCGTTAGTAACCTGTGCCAGGTATGTTCCCTGCTACTTTGCCGTGAAACCGCTCTATGTTATTGACCGCGTTCCATGGTACTGCATTGAAAACACTGAATTTGTCGTTACACCCCAATTCCGGGCATACCGTGTGTTCAACAGCATCATGACACCTTTGTTGCCTTTCTGTTTAATTATATTATTCAATACTTTAATAATCAGTCATATTATATTTATAAATAAATTGCGTCGGAGTCTTCGAAAAAATAGTGGGCGGCAGAAAGATTCGGAGGTGGAAAATCGGAGGAAGTCAATGTTTTTATTGTTCGCTCTGTCCATCAACTTTATTTTGTTGTGGATTCCTTTTACCATATGTTTCATGAAATGGCCAACACAAAATTATTTTTACCTGGACAAATACTTGAATACTCCGTCATATGTCCTGCAGCAATGTGGATTCATGTTGCAATTTCTCAGTACCTGCACCAACACGTGCATTTATACATTGTCACAGAGGGCATTCAGGAAGCAGCTGAAGAATGGGGTAAAATATTTCTTTACATTAAATGGATATCTTTGTCATTAAATGCACTTGCTATTACAACCACTGTTTGGAATTTACAAATAAATGGTCGGAAATTTCGTGCGTTTTGTAGATATAATTAAAGGACGCATCAACGTCATTGAGAATCTGTTGCCTCTATTTCCGTTGATGTCAGTATATTATTTGAACGTGGAAACCAGTCCAACCATTCTATTCCGGTGATGTACTTGTTTTGTCGGCAGAATTACATTCGAGGTTTTAAAATGCTGCTACAATCCCTCAAGTGAACCAAAGCGTGTAGACATGATTATGGTATTAGGGGATTCATATTGTAAACCACTATTTTATTGATATCTTTTAAATACGAGGATGCGCATGTACATTCGGAGACTTAACTTGGAACATAAAAGCTCCTGTTAAAGAAAGTGATTTGGACGTACCGGAATTTCATTTTAAAATGTCCAACAATGTGAACATATTTTCTCATTCCGGACATCCCCCTCTCTTTATCAGCGCGGAATAAAACTACATGTGCTGAAGAAGAAGGAATTATAAACTGCTGGAGCTCCGCGACCGGTCGAGCACCATCATGCAAGAAAACACTTCCTCCGCAGTTCGGATGGGTCCCCATACCTCTTTCAGGTGGCCACAACACCCAACTGTAAAACTGCGAAGCAGCCTATTGTACTCCTATGAGGCTGTCGGATGGCTAGTTGAAAATGGAGAACAGTTCAGGAGGTGGTCCTAACTCTTCTCCTTTTGATATAATATCCTGCTCCGAGAATCCCCTGTTGCAGCTGAAAGCATCTATATTTGATGTATGTAGCACAATACAAGCTTTGTTTGGACAGTCCAAGCGTACCTGGGCATACAGTCAGATCAGGTGCTATGCCAATGCTGTCTTAGGCCTCGGTATACTTAGGACAGATTCAGATAGGCTATAAAAACAACTTTCATATACAGATGTTGTGCGTTGCATTTATTTAGATTGGGAACATGTTGATGCACATATCGCTAAGGCAATAGCAAGTGAACCTACTTAACCATAGCATTCATTGCCTTCAAGAATATTCAATGCAGCAGAAATATATCTTAAATGTTGCAACATAGTGGTGCATTCTGATACATTTGTGGGGAGTATGCATTAAGGGTCAAAGATGCAACATGACTGCACGTATGAAGAAAGCCTATGCACTCACGTTCGCTTGTACTAAAATGATTGAACTTGATCACAAAGGCAAAGAGAATGTAAAAAAGTTCAAACACATAATCCACATCTAAAACACAACACCTAATTACTAAATCCATATTTTCTCAATTTCTAAGGGGTTAAATGTAACTGATGAAAAAACATATAATTAATCATACTGTATCTTACATTAAACAATTTATTCACACCCTCAAAACACTTTATTTCCCACTCAGCCTGATCAATATCAAAGTCAAATCATTTTCCCATTTACTCCTGGATTTATCTAAATTGATTTTATCCATAGTATTTTGTAACAACACCTACATTTCTCAAATAGAACCCTTAACTTCAAAATGAGAAATTATAAACTCAAATTTCGTTCACTTGGGAATTTTAATTTCTCTTGAAAAGTTTTCTTTCACTAATGCTCTAATTTGATAATAAACAAACAAAGAATTCCCTTAAATTGATAATTTCTCTCTAAGTAGGTTAAATGATAAAACTTATCCTCTTCAAAACAATTCTGCAATTACTTTATTCCTTTAAACTGTCAATTTCTTAAAAAAAATATTCTTCCATGAAAAAGACCTGATTTCATCTGTACTTTTAAAAGGAGGTTTCTTCTGTGTCTGTGCTTTCGATTTCTTTGTATTGCAGCCATTATAGTCTTTTAACATTCAGACAACTTCCAAGCAAACATTCCTGAATTTATTAAGAGTTTTAATTCGGGTATTTATGAGTCCAACTGGGAAACGGCTGAATTACACTTCTTCTTGCTTCACCATCAAGCCACACCCCCACATCAAACATTTCTGACGTGTGTCCTTACTGCATCGTCAATGGAAATTTAACCTTCTGTCATTTGTACCATTTCATCATTACAGCCTTTGTGGAAAATAGTCAGCACCCGCCCCATTGTGAGAATGCTAAACTGTGCCTCTCTCAATCGCTCCTTTACCAGAGAACTCTCCTACTATCTGCATTATTTCTGCCTGTGCTTCCAGGCGATTCCATGGCCTTTTATAGATTATGTAACCGAGATCAGATGGATTTTATTTGCAATCCCAGCATCCCTTGTACAGTGACATGAACTGAAGGAGCTGTTTTTAATCATGATGTTGGTGGGTCTGGGCAATGATAAGCGCATCTCGGTGCAGGCTGGGAATTGCCCGATATGAAACAAAAATAGGATACAGATAACATCAGGTAATATTGTTAAGTCAGGATTTTGTTTCAATTATCTTTAACTTGAAAACAGAATCACACTTCAACTTTACACAATTGACTTAACTAACCTAACTTAACCTCTTTCTAATTCTAAGCACATATGTGTGTAATGTGTGTGTTAGTTCAGAAAAGTTATTTGATTAACGGTCCATTCTCGCTTCTCGTTCCTCCATATTCATTGGTTGAGGCCAATTCTTTTCATTTGCAAAGTGTTTAATATTTATACCGTTCACCAGGCATTGATTTTTCAAAAGTAAATGGTTACTGCTCAGGAAGGTACTTGTTGATTTTCGGAGAGAGAATTGTTGTTCCAGGACATCTAAAAATGATTTACGTCCATCAGCCACTTCAGTGACTTGCTGACGAAATTTACGCCTTCAGGGTTTGCCAGATAATAACCTATTTCTTTCAGGTCACCAGAGAGTTTCTCTTATTTCAAGTGAAACATGAGGCAACCAGTCGTCTCCTCTTGCAGGAACTACAGGTGCTTTGACCAGGTTGAACTAAGCAATTAAAAACCGTCTTCCAAATGTGGTTTTCCATTAACTTTCCAGCTTGTCCAGTTCCAATCCCAACTGTTGTTGTTGGCTATAACACTCTAGAAATACTCTCTCTCTCTCTCTTTCTCTCTTTCTCTCTCTCTCTCTCTCTCGTTCTCTCTCTCTCTCTCTCTCTCTCTCTCTCTCACTCTCACTCTCTCTCTCTCTCTCTCTCACTCTCTCTCTCTCTCTCTATCTCTCTCTCTCTTTCTCTCTCTCTCTCAGAGAGTATGAAACGCTCTGTCATTAACCAAATGCCATGCTACTGCATTGAAAAAACAGAATTTGTCTCTTCATCCCTCTTCGAAGCATATATCGTGTTCAGCTGCATCACAACACCTTTGTTCCTTATCAGTTTAATTGTATTTTTTAATGCTTTAACAATCAGTCATATTATAATTGTAAATAAATTGCGTTGTCGGACACTCCAAAACAAAAGTGGGTTGCAGTGAAGTGCGGACGAAGTCATTTAGTTACTTTTTCACTCTATCCATCAAACTTATTTTATTGTGGATTCCTTTTTACCATATATCTTTTCACATGGCCAATTGTCAATTATTTTTAAACGGAAAAATACTTGAATACTCCGACATATGTCCTGCAGCATTGTGGATTCATGTTGTAATTCCTCAGTACTTCGACCAACACGTGCATTTGTACATTCTAACAGAGGGCATTCAGGAGGCATCTGGAGAATGGGGTAAATCATTTCTTTACTGTAATTGGATATCTTTGTCAATCAATGCACTTGCTATTACAACCACTGTTGAGAATGTATACATAAATGGTCTAAAATCTCCGTGCGTTTTGTAGATATCATTAATGGATGCACCAAGAGGAGTGAGGACCTGTGCCTCTATTTCCATTGATGACAGATCATTATTTGAGTGTGGAAACCAGTCCAACAAATCAACTCTAGTGATATAGATTTTTTTGGCAGAATTATATTTGAGTTTGTAAAATGCTGCTGCAAACCGTCAAGAGAACCTAAAGGATAGATGTGATTATGATATTAGGGGATTCACATTCTAAATCAGTGGGTTTTTGAAATCTTTTAAATACAAGGACGCGCACTTTACTTTTGAAAATTAACTTGGAATGTAGACGGCAGTAAAGAAAATGTTGTGGAGAAGGAAATTAGCTTGGATAGCATTGCCCAAATATGCTTTAGGGAGACGTCAACTGCCACAATTTCAGAATTTCTCTGAGACGACACAATTAAAATTTGTCAATAGGATGTTAGATGTTACACAACCTCCTGTTTGGGCCAAAGTTGAATTGGCTCGCCCTAACAATCTCAACAATCTTCCCATGTGTGTCCCCTCTTGATCAGGGATTCCGGGAAAATATTCAGAATCTTTATTTTAAAAGATGTTGCAAATAACATGAACAACATTTGCTCGTCGTCTCCCCAGACGATTGACATTCATTAAACCTTGTCCAATGGAGGAGCAAATACTTCAGCATGTTCATTCAATGAGACTAGTCTGATGCGAAAAACGGCAGAATCACACTAATGTTCTCGGTGGACTCTGCTTTTCTTCTATAAGAGGGCGTTGATACAATCCTCATCCAACCTGCTCGTTTGAACCTTCTTTACATTGATCATTATCTCGAGGTTTAATGGGATAATCTGCTATTTACTACATTACATCCATTTACTTCCCACTGTTGGCAGTGGTTGGGATTCCTGGTACGTAACTGGACCTTGCAACTCTCCGTCATGTCCATCTTTCTGATTGTGCTGCCGGACTTCAGAAAATAGTTTTGATAGCCCTTACAGAAGATATGTCTCGGGATCAAATATTTTCAGAATGCTCAAGCTTCGACCTTTTCATATTTTCTTTTTTGTTCTCTGTTTAACCTTCTGCAGACTGTTCATTCATTCATTTCAGCAAAACAGGTTCCGTGTAAAACTGATCCTGTTCTAGCATTTCTTATGATCCGGTTTACAACGCAAGACTGAGAAATATGGGTACATGTATTCGAGTCCATCGAAGAAACCTTAAAATTTTACAGCTGTAAATTTTAAAACAGCTGTTCCTTTACGTTTCCAGTTTATCTCCCACGATGCAAATTTAACCCCTCCCTCACGTCCCCATAATTGAGCTGAAGAAGAACGAGAATAGCTCACTCGGATTCCATTCAGTGTGCTCTTGCCAGCTTGATATTTATATTTAAGATTCCATATAGCGAAGGCTCTACTCCTGCAGAAACACAAGTTTACTGGCCTCACTTTCTACCCACTATCAATGCATCCAGCTTTTTCAGATAAAAACGGTGGACTAACTCTGAGGTGAGTATCTGTTCGCGGTTAAAACTGTGGACCTCAGAGGCCCACTCAACACTGCTGGAACATGTGGAACAATCCCGGCTCTGGTTCCCCGTTCGCGTCACATCGAGGGGACAAACGGAATTACAGGCAGCTGACTTTACACTCAATGATTGTCAGACAACCTGCCGGTCAAAGAATGGGTTGATACAGGGTACATTATGGGCTCGATGCACCAAGTCAAACAGGTCAGGTTTACATCAATTGAACTATCTTTTTTTTTCTCCTCGTTCCAGGAAATTTAATTGTGATTGTGATTCCTTCACGTGGAAAATATGCACTGTCCAAATGCATAGCTCGTTACTTGGCTGGACGGCAATTGCAGATTTAATAAGCGTTGTATCTGGCGTTCTGTTGGATCAAATAAATAATATATATAATTATTCCCGTTATTTGCTTATAACTCCGATATGCACTCTCAACCTTGTCGTGAGGCTTTCGGCCATGGATGCTTCAGTGTGGCTGACGGTGGATTTTACGTTCGATCGCTCTATCGCTATTTCTAGTTAAAAGCTGAAGGAACGTTATTGCACCGAGAGAACGGAGGCTGTGCCGACAGAAATCCGTGCCAGGTTTGTTCCCTGCTAGTTTGCCGTGAAACCGCTGTACATTATTGACCACTTTCCATGGTACTGGATTGGAAACGCTGCATTTGTCACTTCACCCGTATTCCAGGCATACCGGGTGTTCAACAGCATCATGACACCTTTGTTGCCTTTCTGTTTAATTGTATTATTCAATCGTTTCATAATCAGTCATATTATATATTGCAGAGAGATTCGGAGGTGGAAAACCGGTGGAAGTCATTGTTTTTATTATTCGCTCTGTCAATAAACTTTATTTTGTTGTGGATTCATTTTAACATGTTTAACTTGAAATGGGAATATCAAAATTATTTTTACACAAACAAATACTTGAATACACAGACATATGTCCTGCAGCAATGTGGATTCATGTTGCAATTTCTCAGTACCTGAACCAACACGTGCATTTATACATTGACAAAGAGGGAATTCAGGAAACAGCTGGAGAATTGGGTAAAAATATTTCTTTACATTAAATGGATATCTTTTCATTAAATGCACTTGCTATTACAACCAATGTTGGCAAGCTACAAATAAATGGTCGAAAATCTTCGTGCGTTTTGTAGCTATCTTTAAAGGATGCACCAACGTAATTGAACATCTGTTGCCTCTATTTCTGTTGATGACAGTACATTGGTTGAGTGTGGAAACCAGCCTAACAATTCAATTCCGTTGATATACCTGTTTTGTTGGCAGAATTTTATTTGTGATCATAAAATGCTGCTGCAATCCGTCAATAGAATCGAAAGGTGTAAACGTGATTATGATAGTTGGGGATTCAAATTATAAATCACTGGGTTTTCGATATCTTTTAAAAACGAGTAGGCACACGCTGTTTCGAAGACTTAACTTGGAAAATAAAATCTCCTGTTAAATAAAGTGATTTGGACGTACCGGATTTTCATTGATAAATGTTCAGCAATGTGAACATATTTACTGATTCCGGACTTTTTTTTATAGTGCGGAATAAAAATACATATTCTGAAGAAGAAGGCATTATAAACTGCTGGAGTTCCTCGGCCGGATGAGCACCATCATTGTAAGAAAATGCTTCCTCCGCGGTTTAGATTGGCCCCATTGCTCGAGTCTGCATGGGCAGAGATGACATAAACAGTATAAAGAGTCCAGGGTCAAGACGATTAGACATGACGATTCTTCTTTGGCTTGGCATCGCGGACGAAGATTTATGGAGGGGGTAAAAAGTCCACGTCAGCTGCAGGCTCGTTTGTGGCTGACAAGTCCGATGCGGGACAGGCAGACACGATTGCAGCGGTTGCAAGGGAAAATTGGTTGGTTGGGGTTGGGTGTTGGGTTTTTCCTCCTTTGTCTTTTGTCAGTGAGGTGGGCTCTGCGGTCTTCTTCAAAGGAGGTTGCTGCCCGCCAAACTGTGAGGCGCCAAGATGCACGGTTTGAGGCGTTATCAGCTCACTGGCGGTGGTCAATGTGGCAGGCACCAAGAGATTTCTTTAGGCAGTCCTTGTACCTTTTCTTTGGTGCACCTCTGTCACGGTGGTCAGTGGAGAGCTCGCCATATAACACGATCTTGGGAAGGCGATGGTCCTCCATTCTGGAGACGTGACCCATCCAGCGCAGCTGGATCTTCAGCAGCGTGGACTCGATGCTGTCGACCTCTGCCATCTCGAGTACTTCGACGTTAGGGGTGTAAGCGCTCCAATGGATGTTGAGGATGGAGAGGAGACAACGCTGGTGGAAGCGTTCTAGGAGCCGTAGGTGGTGCCGGTAGAGGACCCATGATTCGGAGCCGAACAGGAGTGTGGGTATGACAACGGCTCTGTATACGCTTATCTTTGTGAGGTTTTTCAGTTGGTTGTTTTTCCAGACTCTTTTGTGTAGTCTTCCAAAGGCGCTATTTGCCTTCGCGAGTCTGTTGTCTATCTCATTGTCGATCCTTGCATCTGATGAAATGGTGCAGCCGAGATAGGTAAACTGGTTGACCGTTTTGAGTTTTGTGTGCCCGATGGAGATGTGGGGGGGCTGGTAGTCATGGTGGGGAGCTGGCTGATGGAGGACCTCAGTTTTCTTCAGGCTGACTTCCAGGCCAAATATTTTGGCAGTTTCCGCAAAGCAGGACGTCAAGCGCTGAAGAGTTGGCTCTGAATGGGCAACTAAAGTGGCATCATCTGCAAAGAGTAGTTCACGGACAAGTTTCTCTTGTGTCTTGGTGTGAGCTTGCAGGCGCCTCAGATTGAAGAGACTGCCATCCGTGCAGTACCGGATGTAAACAGCGTCTTCATTGTTGGGGTCTTTCATGGCTTGGTTCAACATCATGCTGAAGAAGATTGAAAAGAGGGTTGGTGCGAGAACACAGCCTTGCTTCACGCCATTGTTAATGGAGAAGGGTTCAGAGAGCTCATTTCTGTATCTGACCCGACCTTGTTGGTTTTCGTGCAGTTGGATAATCATGTTGAGGAACTTTGGGGGACATCCGATGCGCTCTAGTATTTGCCAAAGCCCTTTCCTGCTCACGGTGTCGAAGGCTAGAGCTGGATGAGGTTCCCACCCTGGATGAGACATATAAGGCAATCGAACAACTGAAAAGTGGCAAAGCAGCAGGTATGGATGGAATCCCCCCAGAAGTCTGGAAGGCTGGCGGCAAAACTCTGCATGCCAAACTGCATGAGTTTTTCAAGCTTTGTTGGGACCAAGGTAAACTGCCTCAGGATCTTCGTGATGCCACCATCATTACCCTGTACAAAAACAAAGGCGAGAAATCAGACTGCTCAAACTACAGGGGAATCACGTTGCTCTCCATTGCAGGCAAAATCTTCGCTAGGATTCTACTAAATAGAATAATACCTAGTGTCGCCGAGAATATTCTCCCAGAATCACAGTGCGGCTTTCGCGCAAACAGAGGAGCCACTGACATGGTCTTTGCCCTCAGACAGCTCCAAGAAAAGTGCAGAGAACAAAACAAAGGACTCTACATCACCTTTGTTGACCTCACCAAAAAAAGCACATGACGATTACGTATATATTAACTGGAGAGCGGTGAACCATGACGAGTGATGGAAGGGATTGGGGGTTAAGATGGGGATATATATTTCAAAGGCAGGCTGCAAAATGAAGAGGTAACAGTATAAATTGAAGGTAAATCTTAAGACGACTAGAGACATGCGAGAAATATTTAAGTATTTATGGGCCAGTAAAGAATGGGGTGTGTGTGTGTGTGTGAATGGACGGCTGAAGGAAGGTGTAGTGTTTGAAACGGCAACAAATGCAGGGATCATGACATCTGAAACGTATCTATAGAAAGAGGCATGTATGGATAACTGAACTCGTTACCTTTTGCAATGAATTCGATACGGCATTATGTGAGCAATTCACCCTCGCCCTGACAGTGGGATAAAAGATGAAGACGTTTCTGTGGACATTGGAAGCGGGATTTAAACTGAATGCTGCACCCAGCTCGGGTTTCCATCACAGAAAAAGCAGAGATGCTTCGCAAAATCACGCCTAAACCGATCCATTCTGTTTCCACCGTCGCCTTTCCACATACCGTCAAGAAGGATTGATCTGTCTATGATTCCACCAGGTGTCATTTTCTGTTCACCTCCTGCATCATCCATCCTTCAGCTCATTTCCACGTGTCAGTTTCTACCACCTGCAGCCTTCGATTGAAGCTTCCATTCTCCAACAGTGATCGCACATTTGACCCCGTGTTCTCCATCTTCCTTTTGGTGGAGCCTTTATTTCCTCTTGCCCCTCGGCCCCTTTATCAGGCTCCTGTCAATTAAAGTTGTTTCCGCATCCCACGTCCAAATTTATCCATCTCTCAATCAATCTTCATCCTCCAATTTGCCGCTGTGTCTCCTCTGCACTCTCGATTAGGAAAAACATTTCAATTATTGATGTTATTCGGCCCACTGTGTTCTCTAATAAAATTTATTAATGCTCCATATTCCAGCATCCGATACGATGGATGACCTCACGACTATTCGGGAGGCTGAAGAGGTGGAAGACAGCATTGACAGGGATAAAATCACAACTAATTAGACAAGGTAAGTCAGATGGGTGACTGAAGAGGGAATGTTGATATGTTGGTCAGTACTTGGAGGAGAGACGGTCCAGGTACGCCAGCTGCTGCAAGATTATTTGAGGAATGCAAGACTCAGGGGCGACTCTCTGTCGGCATTGAACTTGGATGTTAAATTCTAAATGTAGTCATATATAGCAATAATGGAACCTTTACATTTATCTGTACCTGAGTACCCCGGTGGCCATTCAATTTGAAAACAGTTATAAATATTTGAATGCTGTTGAGGGGGACCTGGCGGTATTATGATCAATAGGTCAATAGTGACATCAGAGTCTCACTAGGGAAGGCTGAATACTGCTAGGAGAGGAGAATCATGGGCCTAATAAGAAACTCCAGGATATTGTGTTTCCTCCTGGGTGTCGAGTCCAGGCGGCCGCTGACCACGTAGGTATATTTCTAAGGGTAATGGTTAGCCAAAAGTTGATCTTGGCGCAGAGGGAGGGGTTTCAAACTTTGCATCATTGGGACCTTTCTTCGGGAAGGGTTGACTTGGAAACGTAGGAGGTGTTGCAACGTAACTCGAGAGTAAACAATATCCAGACAGGGGCCATTGCTTATTCCGTTTGGGCTGTTTAAACCTGACTGACAGGGAATGGAAACCAAAGTGAAAAGCACGATGCAATTGGCCCACAATCATCTTCAGCAGGTAGGGTGTATGTGTTGAGGACCAGCCAATTGGCGAAGAGTTGCAGCCAATGGAATGAGTGATAATTCCATAGGGAGACAAAGTCAAATTAAGCAAGTAATGGGCAAGCGAATTTGCATTTCTATTCAGGCAGCACTGGACATTAAGCGGATGTGCATGAAGTTGAGCTGCAAATTGAAGAAGATATAGAACTTTTGTTGATCGAATTTGGAAATTGCGAGGGTTAAAATGAACAGCTGACAGTGTCTTTTCACAGACCTCAAATCACTAGCCAGGATGTGGCCAACAAATTACAATAGCAAAGAGACAAGGTGTGCGTGAATTTCAACGTTGTGAAAATCCTGCGATATTTTAACATTCAGGTACATTGGGGAAATTATATTAGTTCTGTATCTGAAGAGAGAACAAATTTGCTGAAAACCTTGGAGATTGGTTTAAATATCAGACTGTTGATGAGCACACCATGGGATTGGCTGCACTGTAGTCCCCAAGAGACGAGGAGAGGGTTTAGTGCAGTGGTTCACAGCATTGTTCGCCTTGTGGACCCCACTTTAATTTTTCAAGAACACGCCCGCCCCACCTTTAGAGGGGAAAGTGATATATACAAATACGTTTTCATTAAATCATTTACTGCAAGTGAATTTCAATGCAATTGGGTAGGGAATACACGGGAACACTTATTTCATATTTAACTACTAACTACTACTTCATTACGTCAACCATCTCAAACACACATTCAAGAATTATTGTCACTTCAGTTCGAACCTCGCCCCTGTCGCTGCCTGTATATGTCTTTTGATTCGAGGGACTAACTCTGTTAGTTTGAATTTTAAACTTCAACGTTTTGTTATTTCTCTTAACCTGTAGCAAATTACTGACAGCACTGAAGCCATATTCTACTAAATAAGACAATGGAAAATGTATCAATTCTTCCCTTGCTAATGTAGTTCAGTTCAGTTTTTCCTTTACGATCTCGTTAGACGGCCACATCATGGTTCATTTCAGCTTGACAAAGTCATCACAGATTAATCACGCTATAACTCCGATAACACATCTTTGTATTGCGCTGGAACTTCACTCAAGTCCATCATCAATGGCTGACCTAAACAAGAGGGAAAATCCATTGCCTTTAAATAACAAAATCTATCATTGGAGTCGGTCACCAACATTTCCCAATGGTCACCAATAACGTTTGTAGCAGCATTAGTTTCCTCTGATTTATTCAACCAGCGGAATTGACTGAAATATCTTGCAGAAATATTCTTTGGCGTCATTCTAGATGTGTCGTGAATTCAAATATCTTTGTTTTTGCATCAACGAGCGTGACCACTGCAATTTGGAGCTGCTTGTTCAAAGAAGTTAGTGTCTCAAAATGATCCGCAGAGTAAATTATCAGGTAGGTTTCAGAGGAAGCTTGAAGGGTTCTTTTCAGGACATCAGTTTGCACAGCAAATAATGAAGTGATTTTTGATCTATTTTCAAAGTTCTCTTTCAGTGATTTAACATATTCCAATTTTGAATTGGCATTGTTGGGATGTTTCGCCCTGAAATGAGCATCAAGACGGTCTGCATACATTTTTTTTTCATTTCTCAAAGTCTGTTGGCATAATAGGCAAAAGGATGCACGTTGGTAGCGTACATCAGGTATAACCCCAAACCTCAAGAACTCCTCTAAATATTGACAATCCCTTTACTTGCTTGGGCTGCTCATTGTGAATATGTCACAGGACTGAAACAGATGAATATAACAGGGTGAGCTCCCTGAAAGTAGTTAATAAATATTTTACCATGTCTTAGAAATGAAAAATGTAACAAATTAATGATCAAAACAAAGGAAGAATACTGACACTGAAGAAAATGAATGAAAATATTAGCGCGGGTCCTGACATTTTTTTTTCTCGTATAGAGTGCTTCAGAACTGCACTCGCTTCCTGGTTTACTCTTTCTGGTATTACGGAGTCCAGAGTACCCCAAAACCAGCAGCAATAAATAAGCACCACACCACAGGGTTACCTAAACAAAAGTAGTTTTTAATTATATTTGAACAAGAAAACAGAATTAAAATTTAACTTATTACTTAACCTACCTAATTACTTTTTCCCCCCCTCTAATACTAAGCGCGGTGTGTGAACGTATATTTAGGATTAGAAAAGTTATTTGGAGCACAGTCCAATCTCACTGGTTGCAGGCAATTCTTGTACTGTGCACAGAAGTTGGCATTAACAAAGTTCACCGGGCTTTGGTGCTTAACTGGCAAATGGTTACCACTCAGGAGGGTTAATTCTGGTTTTCAGAGAGAAATTCCTTTTCCTGGACATCCACAGCTGATTCCTTCTCACTCAGTCTTGCTGAAGAAACTTGACCCCTTCAGGGTTATCCATATTATCATCTTTCTTTCAGGTCACCTTTCACACCACCATTCCTCTCCTTCGACCAGGCAGACTTCCAAAGGTTGCCGGCTTTGTCCTACAGGAAAAAATTCTGTGACTCCTGTCATTGTTTCACACACCACTCTCTGAGAACAAAACAGTTCCTCTCGTCCTGCAAATATTACATGCTCACCCAGGCAAGCTGCTGTCGATAACTTGTTGCCTACTGCAAAAAACATTCTACAAAACTCCGGCAAATAGTCTGTTTTTTTTTTAATTGTGAGTGTGCTCGCTGCTCTAACAATTGCTCCCAAACGACATGAAAATACTCTGTCAGCCTGGGGGTCCATATTTATTCCAATCTAGGCATCCTCCTCCGCCTCGGTCGGACATTTCCCCCCTCCTCACCACCAGCCATACACAGGTCTAGAAAAATTCATCCAGATACACATCTCACTCACTATTGACCTGAAAAGGTAAAGGGGTGTGGAAGGAAAAATGATTGTTAAGGTCATTTGTAATCCTCATCGCAAATTAGATCATTTGGAATGACCTGTCAAAAAAGCCAAGGATAAAATAAGATAAACAATGGGGAAACAGTAGGTAAACATTGGCAGAGCTGAAACACAAATTATGAAAATTAAAAGAACAAAGTCGTTTTATTTAGAAGTTACCAAAATAGTGTTGTACTCACAGTGTTGCCAGGTCACACCTTTCAAACCAATATAACGAGTATATGTTTTCAAACCAACTTTTCATTGTTTCCCAAAATGTTTTCCCGTCCCACTACAATATTCACATGCCCCAGGCCGATATTCCAACGCCACACCACAATATATCCACGCCACACCACAATATTCCCATCCCCCTCCACGATTGTCCCGCGTCTCAGTACAATATTACCACATGCCCCACAATATTCCCATGCCCCTCCACAATATTCCCACACTCGACCACAATATTCCAAAACATGACCACAATAACCGAATGCCCATGAACTATATTCCCATCCACAATACAATATTCCCAATCCTCCCATAATATTCGCACGCCCCACCACAATATTCCCACGTCCCACCACAATATTCAACGACATGCCACGGTATTCCCACACCTCCCACAATATAGACCTAAGCAACACTACCATATTTCCACGTCCCACCACAATATTCACGTGCCCCACCACAATATTCACACGCCTTACCACAATATTCCCACCACCAACGATAAAATTACTGCACCTTACCGAAATATTCCAACGCTCTACCACAATATCCCAACGCCCGAACACAATATCCCCACACCCAAAAGCAATATTCCCATCCCCAGCACAATATTGCCATGTTCCTCCACATTATTCGCACGACTCATCGCAATATTCCAACCCGCACCACAACATTCCCACCTTAGCACTATATTCCCACTCCCCACCTCAATATTCCCACCCAGCGCAATATCCCCACGCCAAACCACAATATCCCCATGCCCCACCACAATATCCCAACACCCCACCACAATATCCCAACACCCCACCAAAATATCACCAGATCAAAGAGCAATATTCCGTCCCCAGCACAATATTGCCAGCCCAGCACAATATTCCCCCGCCCCTCCACAATATTCGCACGACTCAATGCAATATACCAGCCCCCACCACAATATACCCATCCAGCGCAATATTCCCACGCCTCAATGCAATATTCCCACCACCAGCACAATATTCCCACGTCCCAGCACAATATTCCCACGCCCCGCCGCAATATTCTCACCCTCAGCATAATATTCCATCGCCCCACCACAATATCGTCACGCCCCACCACAATATTCCCACCAGCAGCACAATTAATACACACCCCACCATAATTTTCCTAGAGCTCATCTGTGAAACCACACCCTACCTTACAAATCGATGAGTTACAATCACTTTTCATTCCTTTCTTTTTTCAGTGAGCTTTATATTGCACTCATGGGCAGATGTATTTTAGTGGCCATTCGCATCCGGAAGAGGTTACACCACCTCAGGAGTGACAGTGAGCTGGGTAACCGTGCTTTGTTGTCCATCGCTTTTCTGCGTGCGATACCCAGCACTTTTTCCACACCTGGGGCCACATTTCCTGCGTTATCTCAATGTGCAATATTTTCCATAAACAGGATTTGGATTAACCCTCTATCAATATTTCTGCGAACGTGATCACTATGGTACAACTTCTTGGCTCTGGCACAAACACGACCATCGACACCGCCATCCAAAGAAGTTCAGGCAGGAGCTTCTCCATGTATTGATCTATCCATTTCCTAGAATGAAGTAATTAATGTACTCTATATAAATGCAAATGCATTATCTTATGGACCGATCTGTATGAGGTCACACGGATATACAAACAACAGTTAGAGGAAGATCAGGGGTTTCATTCTGTCCAGTCGCTGAAATCCTCACTAATCTCTGTCATGATCTGAATTTTTGGTCAATCATTGCATTCCAAAATTCTGAATAATAATTTATGCTTCTGTTTCTTTACAAAAGCTGCCCGACACAGCATAATTATTCTATTTCATTTGAATTCTAACAGAGGTAAACTTCAAATAGTCAGGGTGTGACAGATTATGTTATACTTCATATTGTAAATAGATATGTTTTACAGAAGATAAATTGTGGCAGGTTTTTTTAAAAAATTTTGGTTAATTGCAAACATTTCGAATCAGATCTAATTGAAAAAGCTGAAGCTCTGCTCAAGCCAGACAGTCCCGGCTCCGAGTGGCTTAGCACAACTTTGAATAATGTCTATGAGGTTTTCACAAGTATATGTTAATTGTACATGCAATGGAGTAATGGATATTGTTTTGGAAAGCAGCAAATGAATGAACTCAGAAGGTTAGGCTCGGTGCTGCAGTCTGTCTGAATGCATTTGGCAGTTCGATAAGGGTCTTGTCATTTTCTCTGAGTGTATGTATGTGTGCGTGCGTGCGTGTGAGTGTGTGTGTGTGTATGTGTGTGTGTGTTTGTTTGTATGTATGTGTATGTTTGTATTTGTGTGAGTGTGTGTGTGTGTGAGAGAGAGAGAGAGAGAGAAAGAGTGTTAGTATGCGTGTGTGTGTGTGTGTTTGAGAGTGAGAGAGGGATAGAGAGCGAATGAGTGTTTGTATGCGTGTGTGTGTGTGTGTGTGTGAGAGAGAGAGAGAGAGAGAGAGAGAGAAAGAGTGTTAATATGCGTGTGTGTGTGTGTGCTTGAGAGTGAGAGAGGGATAGAGAGCGAATGAGTGTTTGTATGCATGTGTGTGTGTGTGTGTGTGTGTGTGTGTGTGTGTGTGTGTGTGTGTGTGTGTTTGAGAGAGAGAGAAATGGAAAGATAATGGAGTTACAGTTCCACAGTTCAGCAGCAGCATCTGTGATTGGAACAGGACAAACAGGAGAACTTGTGGAAAAGCCCCATTTTGAAGACGGATTGTGAGTTCTGAGTTTAGCCTACTCAAAGCCCTTGTGGTCCAGACAAGAGGTGAGGACTGGCTGTCTAATATTTCACTTGAAATACGGGAAACAAAAAGGAAATATGTGGTGACCTGAAAGAACGTGGTCATACTGGGAAATCCCTGATGGTGCAAGTTTCTTCAACAAGACACTGATGTGGATGATGGGAAGAAGCAGTTTGTGTCCAATGAGCATCGTATCTCTCTTTGAAAACCGACAAGAACCTTCCTGAGTGGTAACCATTTACCTTTCACACCAAAGCCTGGTGAACTTCATAAATGTTAAATTCTGTGCACAGTTTACTAATTGCCAGCAACCAGTGAACTTGGAGAAATGAAACGTGAGATTGGACTGTGAATTAAATAACTTTTCTGAACTTACACACACATTACATACATGTGCGCTTAGAATTATACTTGGTTAAGTTAGGTTAGGTAATAGTAATAAGTTCGAGATTGATCCTGTTTTCTTGTTTAAAGATCATTAAAACCAACTTCTGTTTAAGTAAGTATTTGTCTTCGTGAAGTTCGATTGCCACTGGTTTTCGGGGTCCACTTGGTACATAACAAGGGGGATACATCGGTGACAAAATCCTGTTTTAAATATGTATTCATTCGACATGCATATTTTTTATAAAACGTAATTTGCATGTAATATCTTCCCACATGAATGGTACCAAATGCGTTTGCGACGTCCATGACCATGGATGTGCCCTGGTGTAAATGTTATTTTTGTTATCAGGCAGTCAGAAGCAGCGGGGTGAATACCTTACTTTCCATTTACTTTATCATGTTTATATATTGCCTCATCGATTAAGTTTGGTATTGGTGCCTTCAAAAATATCTCTTTATACCAGATATATATCTGGGTCTTTTTGACACATGCAGCATGGCAACAGGCCAAATCGGCCCACAATCCAGTGCCTCGTAAATACACCACATTAACATACGGTGCAAGGAATCCTGAATCACACCCCCAGCCTCACAGACAATGCGGAATTCGAACTCTTGTCCCAATCGCTGGTGCTGAACGTGATTTTCCTTCTTTTTGGTCTGTTCAAAACCCGCAAGATTTATTGATTACTTGAAATGGCACACGCTTATTCAGTAAAATGCTTAGGCCAGAGTCCTTTCTTTTCCTTTTAAATATTTTATTTGTATTTAGTATTTAAATAATTGAACGATACAATTATACAATGTGGTATTAACTTAAAAGAAAAGGAAAATATTCAGAGACAACGCACATTGTGCAGTCAAACCGTCAAACAAAAATAATAACCCAACCCAACCCAAAATTAAGAGAAAGAGAATAAAAGTAAGTTAAACGTTATTTTCGAGTGATTTACAAAAGTGATAGTTTAATTTGGGTATGTGGACTCCTTGAACCACTTCACAGTTAAAACAGCATCATGCACAAAAGAAGGTCGTATTAATCATATCCACATTCGCTGTCTAACAGTGTGAAATGTTGTAACCGTAATATCCCTGACGCTGACAGAACCAACGTTCACTCATTGTCTCATCAGAATTTTTTTAACTCTTTCGTATTTCTCAATTACGTCTCTGAAGGAAACCGACGGCCAAGCATGGAATATATTCGGTTACAGTTTGCGGTGTGATTAAAGTCGCTATTTTGTAATTGCTTGGAAATCCATGCCTCTGTGGAGATTCGCGTATTTTAACGAAGGGAGTTCGCACCTCAAAGTTTCAATTGGAGATATTTATGGTCGCACAGAACATCTTGTCATCATATCGCAGGGTTGAGAAGATACTGTAGATGATTATTGCCTTCATCTGTTTTCCTGGTAAGAGAAGCTGTGATTCCACTTGTTTATCTCACTTTGTGAAAATGTAATTCCAGCATTCATCAGAAAGATGTTATAAAGTTCTTCGACGATAGCGGGAAGTTATGTCGAAAGGTCATCGTGAGCTCGCTCACTGGAAACGGGACAAACTTGATACAGTTCCTGAAAAGATGTGGCTCATAGCATAGTTCGGGAGAATTAACAGATGTGCAATATTTGTACCTCAATGGCTTTTGATAATGATACAGTATATTTCAGAGATTGTAGTAAGGGTATATCAAGCTAATTAATGTTGATCGACAAAAAACAGCACAGAAATTATATTTTTCTTTCGTATGGCAGTGTATGGGCATCAGGGCACCGCTGGATTCACTGTCAGGATCATTGGACCCTCCCGTTGTGTCGCAGTACAAGGTGGAAAAATGTGCGTTCGGCAGAACATGTGCATTGCGACTCTGTTCCCTACCTCAGCTCCAACTATTTGATGCGATCGAGCCATTATCATTCTGCACCTTCCTATCCTTGTTATTAGATGTGTAAATGTTCCCGACTGCTTTGACAGGTCGTACCACATACGGAACCCCTGGATTTGGAAATAATCTTCGCCCCGCACTATTTATGATATCCCCGCTGACCTTGAATCAATGCCTCAAATTTTATTTTCCTGTACCCTTGAAAAAAAGACGGCGATGACACACATAACATTGCCAGAGCGCCGCAAGGCATCGGGGGAAATTAAAGCCCGGGTATCTTCACATGTCCAGTCCCAAGAAGATGCATGTGAATCTTTTCCTAAATCTTTCGTCGCTTCTTATTTTTTTATTTGTCCGACAGTCCCGTGCCGTCCAATTATATCCAGTCATTCAACAACCCCTTGTACGTTTTGGAAGGTGGGAGGGAACCGGAGAACCCGATCAAAACCCACACAGACACGACGGGAACGTACAAACAGCTGACAGTGCGCGATTCTAAGCGTGTATGCAATGTGTCTGTAAATTTAAGAAAAGTTCATGGTTCACAGTTCAATCTCACTTCTCATTTTTCTACGTTCTCTGGATGCAGGCAATTCTAATACTGTGCACAGTATTTAACATGTAGAAAGTTTACCAGTCTTTGGTGCTCGAAAGGTAAATGTAAACCGCAGAGAAATACTTTTGTTGGGTTTGCAGAGAGAGATATTCGTTGTTCCAGGATTTCTACAACTGAGGTACCATCATTAGACACTTCAACTTATCACTGATGAAACATGCCCCTTCAGGGTTCTATAGATGGTAACCTCTTTCATTGATGCTACCGCACCATAGCCTGAAACATCAGAAAGATAGGACTTCCAGCCATCCGTTCTGTTGCTTTTATTGACGTGCAAGAAGATTCCTGGCTGGCTTTCAGTGTCAAACAGTAGCTGAGAGAGCACATTTTACCTATCCCTCTCTCTCTCTCTCTCTCTCTCTCTCTCTCTCTCTCTCTCTCTCTCTCTCTCTCTCTCTTAATCAGCAGGATCATTTCTGAGGTTATCTAAAACCCTCAAGAAAACGAGCGTGCACGCACGAAGCTTTATTTACAATTGTAAAAGTCAGGTAGAAAGACATTTGCTCACTACGGTTGATGGATCATATTATAAACATGCAAACTGTAGATGCTCGCAAGGTTATTTGTATCGACATTTAAATGTATTTTATTCTCACCCACAGACAGTCTCGATTCCATCAGAATTACACCACAATTTGTCACGTTGCAAGGGTTACGCTCAATACTCCACTCCAACAACCCGACTCCACGTGTTCACGTGATGTCAGAACTACCCCAACATATATCTTTCCATCAGTGCTTATCACATGATGTAACTCAATCTGTTTTGCGCCACCATCTGTCAGATGTATGCCACAAGATATTTGCGTTATTTAGTTTCTAAGTGTATGAGAAACGTTTCAGTAATATTGACAGGGTTGCATGCCATCGGTGGTATCAGTACTACGACATTTATACCACCAAACATTTATAATGAAAGGTGGACCAAGCCCTCCTCGTAAATATACAGTGTGTATCTTCCTCTCTGATACCCAAACCGCGTGGTACTCCTTTGGTACACAGTCCCTCGCCATCGGGAATCGCTCCAGATTGCTAAACTGCAGTATGTCACTGATTTGTTGAGAATCACTCAAGTTCGATGGGGTCAACGAAAGATGACTCTGGACACAAGGGATTTGAATCAAAAGTAACTTTATTAACACTTCAATTAATAAGAGGTCCACTTTATAAAGACTGGTGGAAACACTCGCACACAATTATAAGTAAGCGTGGGAAGTGATCGTAACGGGAAACAGTGAGGCGAAATTATTAATTCACATAGTCGAACTATACACAGGGTTTATACACTCCCTCTTGGACCACTGAATAAGACGACGAGGATCTGGTACCAACGTATCCATTACGGTATATGCACACTCGCGGGCCCCTGATCAGTTGTGAGCATTGGCTCTCCTGCCAGTATTACTCTGGAGCTATTGGATTTCTAGCAACTCCACGGCTCAGCTTAGGTGAAATCTGCACCTTTCCCGAGACACTTCCAAGCAATATCTGCAGTAGCAGACAGACATTGAGCCGATTCCGGGGCTCTCACAATGAGTAAGAGGCAGTGAATGTTCTCTCTGCTGGTCGCAAATACAGGGTACAGTCAATAAGTCAGCAAGGTGATTTGAATCATCTACTCTCAGAGTGTGAACGGACCACTGGTCTGATCCCAACATGAACTGACTCTCCACCTGCAATTCATAACTTCGTAAGTTCAAGCGCAGTGGGAGGGGCAGCGAGCGGTACTGTCAGCTGTGTGGATTTTCCTGGCTATTCTCGCAGTTTATCCGCCACGTAGCGAACATGGCGTGGGTGGGAATGGAAGTTAGAAGGCACCCATACCAGGGCACTCTACAAATCCTTTCATATCATGCTATTCCTATTTACTCCATATTTTGTCTCCGACCGACGAACCACTGCGGGACACCTTCCCCACCCCGCCATATTTATTGTTGTTCAACGTGGTAAGTTCTCCAGACCTTCGAGCGGGGCAAAGACCACGAACCATCCTGCCGCTTTCTATTCCCATCAAAGGGAAGACTATCTCTCTGAGGTCCAAGCGGGTTTACCCCGACGTCCTTATGGGCGAGGGGACCGGTAGCCCGCCTTAGAGGTTGGTGATAATGACCATTCTGTAATACCACTCAGTAAATAGAATGCAACTGGGGAAGGCTCGAAATGTCCATTAGAACAACGTGGGAAACCTGCCCCGCTCAATCGGACTAGATCTCTGCAAATTCATTATTGTCCAACCACATTACCCCATCCCCCGACCATCATCGTTCTTTTCCCCGTTTCTCCATAATCGGGTTGGTAGCTTGTGAAGTCGTTACGATGTCACGTGCATCCGCACTTTGATCAGATAGCAGGCAATTTTGATGTATTTCGCTTTCATACTACCATTGCACGTAATACAAATGTCCGATGCATTCCGCATGGACCCGTGCTTGATGAGCATGCTGCCGGTTTAATCCTGACTTGATATCCCAAAGGCGCCTCAGTACTGTTATTCGACCCATGTTCCCAGGAAACCCCGATTCATCCAGAAGGGAGACGATGTGGTGCTGCCCTTGGGGGTCCAACCTGTCGAACAAATGGCTTGGAGTAGCTTACTAGCAAAGCCACGAAATGGCCAATTTCCTAAAAGTTATCTTAAACACCAACCCCTGATCCCCTTCCTATTTGTGGGTTGCCTGCTGCTACCTTTATTAGTGAACAGATCCACTTTAAATCATGCATCCGGTAGGACTTCCACACGCATAATAATCAAAACTAACTCACGCACGGTAAAACTATACTCCAACTCTAATTTTGTTAAATCTGCACCTGTGTCCAGTCCCAACTTTGTCTCGCAGCGCCAATTGATTTCTTGAGAAAGTGTCGGCGTCGGTATCTTCAAAGAAACACGGGTCTGGTCACACGGTTGTGCAATCAAATGTTACTTTATTAATGCAACAACTAATAAGAGAGGCAATGTTCAAGGGCGCTTGGAACATACGCCCAAATTTATAAGGCGGGTTGGGAACACACACACATATTTATAAGGGGGAGTGGGAAGAAATGCAGACAATTTATAAGCATGGGAGCATAGGCGCACAATTTATAAGAGACCGTGGGGAAAGATCTTGAGAGGAAATAAACGGGAGAGAGTATTAAACAATACACAATTATTAATTCACATAGGTGATACAGACATTCGGAGACATTCAACGGGGCAGAAACATAGGCTCGTGGTGCACTGAATACCGCAAGGTGAATCTGGTACCATTATACCCATAGACGTATCTTTGGCTTGGCTTCGCGACGTAGATTTATGGAGGGGGTAAAAAGTCCACATCAGCTGCAGGCTCGTTTGTGGCTGACAAGTCCGATGCGGGACAGGCAGACACGATTGCAGCGGTTGCAAGGGAAAATTGATTGGTTGGGGTTGGGTGTTGGGTTTTTCCTCCTTTGCCTTTTGTCAGTGAGGTGGGCTCTGCGGTCTTCTTCAAAGGAGGTTGCTGCCCGCCAAACTGTGAGGCGCCAAGATGCACGGTTTGAGGCGTTATCAGCCCACTGGCGGTGGTCAATGTGGCAGGCACCAAGAGATTTCTTTAGGCAGTCCTTATACCTTTTCTTTGGTGCACCTCTGTCACGGTGGCCAGTGGAGAGCTCGCCATATAACACGATCTTGGGAAGGCGATGATCCTCCATTCTGGAGACGTGACCCATCCAGCGCAGCTGGATCTTCAGCAGCGTGGACTCGATGCTGTCGGCCTCTGCCATCTCGAGTACTTCGACGTTAGGGGTGTAAGCGCTCCAATGGATGTTGAGGATGGAGAGGAGACAACGCAGTTGGAAGCGTTTTAGGAGCCGTAGGTGGTGCCGGTGGAGGACCCATGATTCGGAGCCGAACAGGAGTGTGGGTATGACAACGGCTCTGTATACGCTTATCTTTGTGAGGTTTTTCAGTTGGTTGTTTTTCCAGACTCTTTTGTGTAGTCTTCCAAAGGCGCTATTTGCCTTGGCGAGTCTGTTGTCTATCTCATTGTCGATCCTTGCATCTGATGAAATGGTGCAGCCGAGATAGGTAAACTGGTTGACCGTTTTGAGTTTTGTGTGCCCGATGGAGATGTGGGGGGGCTGGTAGTCATGGTGGGGAGCTGGCTGATGGAGGACCTCAGTTTTCTTCAGGCTGACTACCAGGCCAAACATTTTGGCAGTTTCCGCAAAACAGGACGTCAAGGGCTGAAGAGCTGGCTCTGAATAGATGTATTCGCACGCTCTTAGACCCCTGATCATTTGAAAGGTGTGTGTGTTACTACTATACACGCAGTGATATATACACGCTCCCACAACTACGGTGTTTTGAGCAGTGTATCTACTGCCAGTATTGAGCTATACTAATCTGAGTTAGAGCAACACCACGGCAATGTGGTCTTTAGCCGACTCCCTTCCAAGCAGTTTCTGCAGTAGCAACCTATCATGGATGTCAGTACAAGGGTGAGAGGGCGAATGTTCTCACGGATGGTTCTAAATGCAGGGTCTAGCCAATAAGGACGCGAGGTGATTTGAACAAGGCACTGTCAAGGTGAGCACTGGCCAGTGGTCTGAGACCATACTTAACGAATTCTTCACATTCTCCGCCACCACATATCTCATACAGCTCTGACAAGGGGAGTTACACTTCACTCGTGAATCTGAAAGGATCGAAAGCTGCAACTGGTGCTTATCATGCGGCCTCCTCTACATAGCAGGGACCGGATGCCTACAGGGAGACCATTTTGTTGGTCGGTTTCTCCCCATCCACAGCAACAGCAACGAGCTTCAAATGGTCAAACATTTTAATTCTATCGACCATTGAAAATTAGACATGTCTGTCCATTGGCTTCTGTACAACAACTCCGAGGCCAGCTGCAGTTTGGAGGAAAGTTTTATATTACCCGAGGTGTGCCGATAAAGTTTTCCGGTGTTAAGGAGTTAAACTCTGAGCTCTAGAAGCTCAATAATACAATAATGCTTGAGTCCCAAAGAATAGAGAAGGGCCTGGTAGATGATTCTTCAGGTCACTTTTGAGTTAAGAGTTAATATGCTCCGAACTAATCTCCCAAGCGGTTCGTCATTTTTACGGCCACTGGCCGAATATTCAACTGCTTGGATGAATATCTATCAGAAGTGTTTTGAGTGTTTCCCACTCTTCACTCTGCTACCTTCGCTAAAACATGCGAGAGTCTTTAAAATATTATTCAGAGGTACAAGGACAGCTTTATCCCATCTGCCATCTGATTCGTGAATGAAATGCACCTCCGAAACTATCTCAGTTAGTCTTCATTTTCTTTTTTTTTCCATTTTCATTTATTTTGAAAAGTAGTTTATATAAATGTTTGTACACTCATGCTGTCAATAAACTACGAATTTAGTAATATATTCATTACAATAAATTGTGATGCAGATTCAATGAATGAACAGATAAATGTGGTACATGGTAATTAGAGGAAATATCCCCAGTGACCGGTGTCAGGAGTCATGGGTCGGAACATCAATAGATTGGATTTCCTTTTACTGGGGAATCCCGGGATGGTGCTTTACCCTGTCACGAAGCAGCGGCAGTGTCTGCTTGTCGGACAGACTGAGATTACTCTCCGATTACATACAGAGGCTTGTTTTGATATGAATGGATAATGTATGTGGCTGGTTGGATGAGTGCATGTGTAAAGGATGTGCGGGAGATATTGTGGGAACAAAAAGGTGTGACAGAGTATTTCGAGGTGTTTGGGAGAAATCGTCAGAGCAGGTTGCACACAAACATTTTAAAACATTGAATATTTGTAGGATTTTTGCAGAGTGCCTTTTGCAAAGAGAGCAAGAAATGTGCAGCATACAGCCTTCCTGGGAGAGGATATGATCTTTGCAGCAGGGAGAACAGTGTTTCTCTCAGAGAGGGAGGGTGTGAAACAGAGAGAAAGGAGACAGAAATCAGTTCCAGAAGGACAAAGCTGACTATCATTTGGAAAACTACCTGGTCAAAGGAACAGTCTGGCTGTCTGAAAGGTGACCTGAAAAATGAAGGATCATCTGGAGAACCCTGACGGGGGCAGGCTTCTGCAAAAGTCCTGTAAATATTCCAAGTTTTTAAATGTTTGTAGGAACCTGCTCTAACAATTCCTCCCAAACGACCTCTAAATTCTCTGACAAAAAAGGAATTCCACGCACACTTGATCTATATGGTACATGGCCCTAAACCTCGGACATCTTTGAGATGTTCAGAGATACCATCTCCTGTACATCAGATGGAGAGGGGTCAAAACCTACATGGCCGGTGAAGACGAGGGGAAAGGCTTGTTCGGTTGATCACATACATAAATCAGATTTGCGAAGGGAAACAGGAATTGTATGTAACACCCGCAGACAAACGTCAGTAGCACCTTTTTAATTAAATTGTGAGAAACGAGAAGTTCCTCCATTTAGTCCACTGTTTGCAAAGTGGGCATAAATTAAAATTTTACTGATTCAAAGTTCTCATGGGAATTTATTTATTGTCATTGTGGAAGCATAAAGCATTGTGGAAATAGTGGAAATCTTTACAGAAGTATGTTTTAATTTCACCCACTGGAGCAGAATTTCAGATATTCGCCGAACTTTTTTGCTTTGTTGAATGATAGGCTGAATATAACGTTGCCTGTTGCAAAATCGGATTGTGAAAAAAACCAACTGAATGTTATGGTGCAGTAACTGTGAGTAACTGAAATCTTCCGGGGGACTTTTAATGAAAATGGAAATGATTCATACTGGTGTAAGTGCTTTCACTTCAGAGAAGTTCAGCACTACAGCGGCCTCCAGATGTCGACACGATGCAGGAGTTGAAATAATGGCTGTGAGAATTTCGGTAGAAGACCTCATACATAATGCCATATGGATATGCAGGAAATCTATTATTCAGTTCTTGCAGTGGTTGGTGTTCCTTGTAAGTCTGAATAATAATGCTCGTAATTTCTTAATTGTACTGCGAACCTAAAAGGTCAAATTCCATTCACGGACCTTAAGTGATCTCAAGCCATTACCATAAAAGTCATGATATTTTAAGTTGGATATTAAATTTCGGGCGTCACGGTGAGCGCAGAAATCAGTTCAGTGCTGTGACAAATCTGGTGCTGTCTGCATGTGTTCCTCGTGTCTGCCTGCGTTTCCTCCGGGAGCTCTGATTTCCTTTCATCTTTCAAAATTTACCGGAGATTGTACGTCAAGTGGACGGCTCGGACTCTAAGTCTGTTAGTGTCTGTTACCATGCTGTGTGTCTAAATTTAATTTAAAGTTAGTGAAGGCCATTGTCCCGTCAATATTAACGACAGTAATTATTCCACCCGTCTCAGAAAAGATGTAATCACCTGACTTATTGTTGTGCGATTTGCTTCAGAAGGCACCTCAAATCTCGAACGCAAGGTCGACCTGGCCAGCAGATCCAAGTGTCCATGTTGACACCAAATGTCTCTCAAATATAAATTTGAACCCGCGACCACCACTTCCACTGACACCTTGTTCCACAATCTTTCCACCTTCTGAGTAAAAAAAATCACCCAATTAAATGCCTCGCCCTTCACTCCTAATCCTTCCACCTTGTTCTTCTCTCACCCAACTTACGCGGAAAAAAAACAACTTGCCTTTACCGTCTCCACCCTCGTCCAACCCCGCTCATAATACTGTACACCACTGTCAATTCTCCAAATCATTAAGTCTGAACGAAAGTCATTCGGCTCTTCAAGTCCAGTGAAACCTTTTGTAAACCTCCTCTGCAATGTTTCAATCTTATTGATCTAATTTGCGTACTTTGGAGAATAGCGTTCGAAATTTGGACTGGGTGATTTCTTACAAAATGTTTTCTACATAATCTAGTGTCTCAGAGATATACAAAACAGGCGCGAGTCCGACATTGTCACAGTTTTAAGTTTTGACCCAATTGGTTTCCATGTCGTGGGCAGCCAAAGTAGAAATTTATTATAATTGAAATTTTCATTCGATCTGACAGCACCCGCGGCGTCCAGTGATTAGCTTGTCCGAAATATTAACAAAACACCTTTGGTCCTCTCCGTCCCCTTTATCTACTGCGATTGGATTATTCACAAGCCTGAAATGGTCCCATGTACAAGCGTTGCAAACGTATTCGAGAATATTATTTTCTTAAATAATATGCATATTAAGTGTGGGAGGGCTGAAACTTCTTCCCAAGGTGTCGGCATGGCCTGCACACGGCTCGTGACTCGCTGAGTTGCTCCATCTGGTTGCTTTTAACTCAGATCCAACACCCATAGTGGTTCCTATGTCCCACACATTTAAGCCCTGGATAATCTGGCAGCAAACTGTACCGCGCCCGCTGGCCACGGCGCACCATGATTCACTTCATTACCCGTGTGTGAGTAAATAACGGAGGTTCTCGGAGCAGCACATGAGTGTGGAAAAGAGCTCGCATTCAGGGCAACCTGAACAAGGTCGCTGAGCTGAAGCATTGAAAATCGGGGTAATGGCCTTCGTCGTGCCTGGTTCCATTGGGGAATCAGCGTCTGAGAAACAAGAACGTTCTGGAGTGGAAGCAAAAATAAGGTCGACCTTTAAACTATACTCTATATTAGATGGTAAGCATGAATATATCGTCACTATAATTCGCCACACGTTTAGCTGGAGATCATGGTGGATGTAATTTGGAATTATGTGGCAAAACTTTTTTGCACTCCTTAATTTCATGGGAGCGGAGGAAAACTTAATCATAATTCATTGCGTATGTCTGCAGTATCCCTGAGAAATGCCGCACTACCAAATCAAGGACGGCGAAGATCAGACTGACATGCACTTGATTGGTTTTGCCTCAAATTCAGAAATACATCTCTGTTTTCAGCGGCGGCACCTTGTTAGGGACCGATCACCCGCGTGGCTTGGCGTTACGGGAAAACTGTGGTGTGTAGCAGCGTCAATCTGGAAAATAGCTTCAATCCAAAGTCAAGTAATTTCAGAATATGTCTTGGTGATGAAATACAGCAGGATTTATATTTAATTTTCGTTTTAAATTTAGAAACACATCACTGTAACAGTCCTATTCGGCCCTTCAATTGCGTCCCGTCCAATTTACACACGATTTACCTCCACCCACGGTACGTTTTCAACGGTGGTAAGAACACATAGCCCCATATTGGCAGTGCATTTCTCCAATTGGCGTCATGGTGATTGTCGAGAAAGCAGTGCAAACTGCATTCCCTGTTGTCAATTAAACAAATTAATTAAATGTAACTGGCTTATACCGTCTTGGAGAATGTTGGACAATGCAGGAACATATGTTATTATAGTAATAATGTGAATTAAAAACACATTAAATTTCAGATTAAAGCGACAAATTTCAGGTCAGGGAAAGCATCCTTCCATAAATAAAACTGTTTCTCATGATAATCCAGGTTCCGAAGAGAGACGAAATTATTATGGATGTTCACTTACTGCAAGTAATTGTACGCCTCTTTGTACACTAATTGTGAAAATGGGTGTTCTATTCTCTTATTATATACCCCTCCGCTTCACTACGGGTTCGTCCAGAAGCCGGTGCATGTGGTGTCCGGGAACTAGCAGCAGGCAGGAGCTGGAACGATGGGAAAGAGGCTTTTCCTGGAACTTTTGGTACATGTGGCAATTGTGATATTCAGAAGATTTATTATCCAGTTCTTTCAGCTGTTTGGGTCCTTAGTAATTTTCCAACTGTATTTATATAACATCCGGTATTTTCTGAATTGTTAACAATGAAATTCCGTTGAAGGGATGTCAATGATTGCATGCGGTTTCCACCTCCTGCATGATATTTTCCAGCACCCAGCGGAAGATTTTCAACCAAGAAAAGTACTATCCCCTTTTACCTCTCTACCCTCCATTTTACTGTCATCCATACGCATGTCAGTGCCTCTGAATTGTCTCTAAATCTTTCAAACACGACCGCGATCCATGGCAAGGTTTTTGAAGCACCCCAAAATCTTTTTTTTTGTTAAAATACGTATGGCTCACGTCTCCACTAAGCCTTACTACTATCACTTGGCGAGATGACCCCTGGTGTCTGCTATACTTGCCCTAGGAAGTTACAAGGCTGTCTATCCTGTCTGTGCCTCTCAGAGTCCTGTTTACTTCTATTCTCTCCTCTCATCCTTTTACATTCCAAATAGAAAAGTCCTAGTTCTGCAAGACTTACTTCATAAGACTTATTTTACAATCCAGGCAACATCCTGATAAATCTCTTATGCATCAACTATATATTTTCTACATCTTTCCAATAATGACATGAGCAAAATGGAACCCACTACTCGAAGTGTGGTCTCACTAAAGATTCATTGAGCTCGCGACTCTTGAACACAATCCCTCTATTACCGAAGCCCAACATCGCATAGTCTTTCATATCAACCTACAAGGCACACTGAGGAGATTTATGGATTTACTTCCCATAGTCCTCCTGTTAAAGGATTATTACGCTTTATCTCCAATTGTCATACAATAATATTAAAATCAAATTGATCAAAATTTGCACTCCTTAAAGTGTCGCCTTGGACGTTGGACGGCGCCCAAAATGATCAGAGAATGAGAAGGAAACGAGAGTCCCTTCACAGTCGCTGAGGGTTTACAGATTTTCCTCCAGTTGTCGCGCAGCTTCTGCCTCCACAGTCACCCTAGTTCATAGCATTGGAAATCCTAGCTGCAGATCCAAATATCCTATACGGTCAGGAAAATTTAGGACACATGGTGCCCTTCTGGAACCATTTTTTTCCTCTCGTGCCCTCCCGAATAATTGCTTCTGTGAGCTAATTTCCATCTGCTCCCAAACTGCCGTGAGTTCGACGATCGCTAGTCCCAGAGTATTCCTTGTCGGTCCGTCAGCAGCTTTGTCCCTGGCTGATCCGCTGCTGTGATCGTCTCCAAGATTATCCTATCCCGATGGTGAAAGTTCTTCTCATTCTGTTGCCGGTCCTCTCTTTCCCAGTGATCTGCAACTCCCCAGGGTCCGCTGCCAAATCCTGTCGCTACCATCTTTGGCACAGAGCTCCTAGTTTAATAGGATGCTAAAAACACCCTTGGCTTCTCTAACATGTGCGTCTCCAGACTATTCACAGTCGTGAGATCACGCACGGGCCCTGTGGAGATGGGGTCTTTCTCAGCTGCCCACTGACCGGGTTTAGCACCAGCAGCAGAGCTTCCTTTACAAGGCGATGGGCCCTGAAATTGGAAATTTTATACCATTCAACCTTCGTAACCGAAAACACCTTTTCACCATCACCAACTGCTTTATTAAACGAATCCTTAAAATATTACAAAAGGCCAACAGAGGGTAAACGTATTTAATGCAGTGTGGAAATTCCAGTACATATCGTGTGGAGATCTGAATTCTTTAGCTTTCTCGATCTCATCTTCAAATGGATTGTGAGACTTGACCACTCATTTCAATCGAGAGTATTAACTATCGCTAGTCCACTGAACTGCACGTGTATCTTCTTCGCAGAATATTCCTGGTAAATTATTAACCATGTATTACAGACTCTTGAAATTCCCATAATGTTCTTTGCAACATTTAATGTTTGTCAGCATCGCCTTTTTTTCACCCTAAATGTCTTCGAGCACCTCATCTTCACTTTGTTTATAAATATCAGCGAGGTTAACCGCCATTCCATCTTTACTTTCCCACATAGTACATGTGGTCATGCCTTTATTTGTCTCCATTTATGCTCTTCATGAATGTCTCTTCTCTGTTGCTTGCTAATCCTGCCCTGACAAACAGGTTCTGGCTGTCCACCCTATCTATGTCTCTCATACACTTAACGACTTTTATCGAGTCTCCTTTCATTCTTCTCTGCTCCAAGGAGAAACGACCCAGATCTGCTGAACTTGCATTGTAAGATTTGTTTCCAAATCCAGGCAATATCCTGGTAAATCTCCTCTGTGCCCTCTCCATGGCTTCTACATCCTTCCTGTAATTTGGGAACCAGAACTGAACCCATTACTCTCAGTGTGATCTTACCAAAGATTTAGAGAGTTGTAACATGACCACTCTGCTCCTGAATCTAATCCCCTTATTAATCAATCCCAGCATCACGTAGGCCTTCTTAATGTTCCTATCAACCTGTGCAGCGACCTTGAGGGATGTATGGATTTGCACGCCAAGGTCCCTCTGTTCATCCACCCTCTTAAATAACCAAACATTCACTCCCTACTCAGCCTTCTGGTTCGCTATTCCAGATCTATCTGTATTGAATTCCATCCGTCTGTTTCTGCTCCACTCTGCTTACTGATTATATTCTATTGTAACTTTCAATAAATCTTCAGCTCCATCCACAACTCCTCCAACCTTCATGTCCTCCACAAACTTACTGCCACATCCTTCCCGCCTCTTCATCCAGGTTATTTATAAAAATGATAAAGAGCAGGTGTCCCAGAACAGATCCACTGCGGCACTACAAACATAACACTTTCCTTTCATTGTTACGCTTATGTAATGAAAATACTTTGGGATTTAACTTGAAGATTATCTGCAAGAGCTATCACACTTTGCTGGCCAGATTTTCATCTTTACTTCATTCGGGATTTCTTACTGTCCATAGTCACGGCCGGACATTCATTAATATCTGTGTCAACCCCACGAACATTTCTATTCGGCTTCTGAGGCTCGACAAATCCGGAGAGATCACAGTACCCACGAGAAGACTCTGCTCCACCAAATACTCTTAAATCCTATCCTCAATAATTCTGTCCATTAGTTTACCCACGCTGATCTAAGGTTCGCTGGTCCTCAATTCTCAGGATTTTTTTTAAGATGGCAACAACGTTGCCTTTCCCTTTCCTTGGTACCACTCATCTTGCCGCGCAGGCAGTTAAACTCATGGGCATCAACTCTCCACCCCCCCCAATCCAACCTGATGCATGTCCATTCAGGCCCTGCATTGCTACGATTTAGAACAACTCTAGGCATCCAGCAATACCTCCTTTTTACCCTCGACTTGCTTCAACACATTACCCTTCATCATCTAAAGCCATACTTCCAAGATTTCTCCTCCAACGAAGCATGGTGTTTAGTTTGGGGTTTTCCGACATTCTCCTCCTTCGGGTAAATTTTACATCCTTTATACCTCATAGGTATACAGATACCATTGCTAGCTTTCCTTTCTTCGTCTATGTGCAAAGGGTGGGTCTAAAGGGTCCAAAGTCTGTTCCAGCTCCCCTGCAATGCCCCTAATTTTTCCTTCTCATTTGCTGGTGACTACATTATTTGATGAGCCTACCTGCGCATCCTTTCTTCTTCTTAACAAGCGGCCCCTCTTCATCTGTAAACCAAGTCTCGGGGTGTAGTTTCATCGCTGGAAATCAAATCACCTCTCCGAAACAGGATTCTGGATATTCCAACAGAAAGACCACAGTCAGCAGCAGGAGGTCGAGCGATGGCACACACATGGCTTCCGAGAAGGGGCAGAAGTAAATTACTAAGATATTTTCTGGATGGGAGAACGTTTCATTTTGTGAAGATTGGAGTAATTGCGGGTTTTTCTATTTCTAAATACGAAGAAACAGATGCGACCTAATCGTGATTTGCAAGATTTGCAAAGGAAGAATTCAAGCAATAATTTCCCAGCGTGGCGATACGCAATATCGCACAACATTTTAAATCGAGTGGAGGTACTGTAAGAGAGATGTCATTTCTTTTTTAAAAAAACAACATGTGGTGGGTCCTGCGGTGATGGTGGAGGGTGATACAATCCGGGAGTTCTAAAACTCTCCCGAAGAAGCACATTGATGTTAGAAACTGGAGGATTGGGGTTTTTGATGGGAGGGAAAATTATATTGACGTGCAATAAATTTATATACTTTGACAAAACGTCTTGATAAGAAGAGAACGAACAGTAACAGTGTTGTTTCATGTTCGATATATATATGGATTCACAACAGACGCTGGTGCTGAAATAACTTCGCGCATTCCCTCTGCTAACGGCGCAGCCAAAATTATTCAAAGAAAGTATTACCGAATCGTCAGAACCGCGGGACACGGACGAGAGCTTCAATGTTTGCCACAAACATCCGTCCAAATAACGCAGTCAAAATTCTTCCAACTTCCCTGAAGAATTTGTATTCGAGTGGCCTGTCCTACGATATAATAATAGTTGTTATTCAGTTGACTATTGGTAATTTGTCGGGGTCGAGTACTGGCTGACTAAATATGGCTCGTTCTGCAGCATAAAATCTTGGTGAACCGGTGAACACAGTCAAGTGTTCTGTTTCGTACAACTGTTCGCTGCCCAGGGCCTAAAAATTGGATATCCCGCAATTTACTAGTTAGTCAGGATTTACTATCCTTCACTGGCGGCGGTTGGTATTCCGGATAAGCCAGAAGATCATTTTAGTAAGCATGCCACAATGTCGATCAGTTGTCTATTAATATGCATTTGCTGAATCTTGTTTCACACGATGTTATTTGAAAGAAAATATGCTGACAAATTTAATTCTCAAATATAATTGATATCAAAGCTAACTGTTACTTTACTGTCAGAAGTTGTATCCTTTGATTCGATCATACCTTTTGTTACATTTTTCAATTCCAACACATGATAAAATATTGAATAACCTGTTTCAGGGAATCACGCTGTTATATTAATCTGTTTCAGCCTTGTGGCATATTCATAATGAGCAAACCTACAAGTAATGTGGTTGTCAATCATCAGAGGTGTTCTTGAAGTATGGGTTTATTCCTGATGTACGTGACCAACATACACCCTATTACCTAATATGCCCACAGACTTTAACAAATGAAAAAATGAATGCAAACCGTTCTGATGCTCATTTAAGGGTGAAACATCCTAACGATGCCAATTCAAAATTGGAATATTTTAAATCACTGAAAGAGAAGTTTGAAGATAGGTATAAAATCACTTCATTATTCGCTGCACTAACTAAAGCTTGAATAGAACCCTTGAAGCAAGCTATGAAAAGTACCTTTTGAGTTACTCTACGGATAATTTTGAGGAGAAAATACTTTGCACAAGCAACTTCAAGTAGAAAAGGTGACGGTTGTTGATGCAAAAACAAAGATATTTGAATTTACGACACTTCTAGAATGACGCCAAAGGAATATTTCTGCAAGTAATTTCATTGAATTCTATTGGTTAAATATGTGTGAGGTAACTAATGCTGCTACAAACGTGATTGTCGTCGATTTGTAAATGTTGGTTACCGAATTCAATCATAGATTTTGTGATTTAAAGGCAATGGAGTTTTCCTCTTTGTTAGCACAGCCATTATTGGTGGACTTGTGTGAATTTCCTCTGCAATACCAAGAGGAGTTATCGGAGTTGCAGGGTGATGAATCTATGAAAACTCTGTTCAAGGTGAAAGGAACCATGATGTGGCCATTTAACGAGATCGTAAAGAAAAACTGAAATGGACTACTTTAGCAAGAGAACTATTGATACATTTTCCATCGTTTTATTTAGTAGAATGTGGCTTCAGTGTTGTCAGTGATTTGATAGAGGTTAAGAGAACTTACAAAACGTGGAAATTTAAGTTTGAAACTAAGAAATGTATTCACTCAAATCAAAAGAAAATTGCTGCCAACGACAGGGGCGTGGTTCGATCTGAAGTGACGAGAATTCTTGAATGTGTGTTTGAGATGGTTGACGTATTGAAGTAGCAGTTGAATATGAAATATGTGTTCCTGTGTAATCCCGACCCAATTACATTGAAATGCACTTGCAGTAAATGATTTAATGAAAACTTAATTCGTATATATATCACTTTTCCCACCAATGGTTAGGCGGCCATGTTATTGAAAAATTAAAGTGGGGTCTTTTCAGCAAAAATGTTGAGAACCACTGCTATTCTCGCACTCCTCATCTTTTGGATTGCATTGCAGTCGATCCATTGTGCCCTCATCAACAGCCTAATGTTAAAAGCAATCTCCAAGGTTTTCTGCAAATTGTCTCTCTCTTCAGATCCAGATCAACCACGGTTACCACGATCTACCTGTATATTAACATCCCACAGGATTACCGCCACATTGCCATTCAAAGTCGCCTTGTATATTTCCTTTTGTAATTTTTTGTCCACATCCCGGCTGGTGATTGGAGGTCTGTGAAAGGACACTATCAGCTGTGTATTTTAATCCTCACACTTTTAAAACTCGATCCACAAATGTTCTATATCTTTTTAATTTATGCACATTCACAAACAAGTCAACGGTTTTCCTCAGCAACATATCCAAAAGGACCCTTGCCGAGGCTTTGGACACACTGGAACCTTTGGTATTAAGATGCCAATATCATCCGCCCTTCAGCTTCGACTCCACGGTGACCATGAAATTATATCTGCCAATGTGCAGCTCAACCTTATGGACATCCGCTTTATGTCTAATGCTGCCTGAATATAAATTCAAATTCTTTTGCCCATTTCTTGCTGCTTTTGACTTTGTCTCCCTTTTGAATTTTCACTCATTCCATTGGCTGCAACTCTTCCCCAAATGGCTGGTCCTCCACACATACTCCCAACCAGCTGTCCGTGTTTGTGGGCCAACTGCATCGTCCTCTTCACTTTGGGTTCCATTCCCTACCAGTCAAGTTTAAAGAGCCCAAACAGAATAAGCAAACCCTCCTGTCTGGATATTGTTTCCTCTCGAGTCCCACGTTCGCAGGTCAACACTTGCCGAGGAAAGGTCCCAGTGATGCAAAGATTGAAACCCCTCCACTGCGTCAAGATCAACCTTTGGCTACCCCTTCCCCTTAGGAATATTCCTACCCATTCAGCGGCAGCCTGGACCCGACACCCGGGAGGAAACACAATATCTTAGAATCTCTTATTAGACCCCTGATTCTACCCTCCTTTCGCCTTACTGTCTTCTAACTGAATTCACAATTTCCTTCTCAGATTCAAATGCCACTATTGTGCTATTCATCAGGCTACCTCCAGGCCCAGGTAGGGCACCCCCCTCAACAACATCCAAATAATATACTTGTTAAATGGAATGGCCACCGGTGTACTCAGGTATAGATAAAGGTCAAGGTACCCTTATTGCTATATAACACCACATTTAGAATTTAACATAAATGATTTTTTAAAATTATTTCATATTTTAAAGCAGGTCGAGAGTCACCACCTCGTCCTGTATTCCTCACAGTACCCTACAGCACCTTTTGTACCTGGGCCGACTCTCCACCAAGTACAGACTAGGAAGCCTGCTTACCTTCTGATCCTTTCAAGTTTCCCTCTTCAGTCACCCATCTGACTTACCCCGTCTTTTCAGCTGTGATTGCATCCCTGTCAATCCTGCCTTGCACCTCCTCAGCCTGCCGAATAGTCGTGAGTTCATCCATCTTATCAGATACTGGAATCTGCAGACTTGAGGAATTTAATGGGAGAACACAATGGGCGTAATAACATCAGTGGGAAAAAGGAATGGTTGACATATTGTTTCTAAGCGAGAATGCAGAGGAGACACAGCGGCACAATGACACGAGCGTGGGGACGGATGGCAATGGAACAGTAGGAAATTGGTGAACTATGGAGAATGAAGATTGATTGAGAGATGGATAAAGTTGGAGGTGGGATGACGAAACAACATTAATGAACAGGGGCCTGAAAAAGGAGCCGAGACGCAAGAGAAAATAAAGGGTCCACGAGAAGGAAGAAGGAAAACACGGGTGAAATGTGCGATCCCTGATGAGTCTGAACAGCTCCCATCCTGCCTTATTGAATTCATTGGAAATGGTAACGATTTCGGGTATCCATACACACCTCTTTTCACAGATACACTTCAGATGTCGTGATTCCAACATTTGACCCCTTTTTGAACACTGCACCAACGATCAGCCGTCCATTCACACCCACACTCCCCATTCCTTCCTTGTCCATACATACTAAAATATCAGCGGACACCTCGAGTCTTCTCAAGATTTACCTCCCCCTTTATCTGTTACCTCTCTATCTAGGAGCCTACCTTTCCGATATATATCCCCCTCTAGACCCCTAATCCTCTCCATCAACCGTCATGCTTCACCGCTTTCCAGCTAACATATACGCAAATGTCTTGTCTAATCGTGTTCACCCTGGACTTTTTATACTGGTTATGTCATCTCTGCCCACCAAGACTCTAGAAAGGGGACCCATCCGAACCACGGAGAGGAAGCAGTTTCTTGCATTGATGGTGCTCGACCGGCCGAGAAGCTCGAGCAGTTTAAAATGCCTTCTTCTTCAGCACATGCATTTTTATTCCTCGCTGATAAAAAGAGGTGGATGTTCGGAATGAGTAAATATGTTCACGTTGTCGTATTTAAAAGATATCTATAACCCAGAGATTTAGAATTTGAATCCACTAATATCATAATAACGTCTACACCTTTCGGATCTCTTGACGAATTGCAGCAGCATTTTAAAAAGACGAATAAAATGCTGCACACGAAATATCTATATCACCGGAATTGAATTGTTGGACTGCTTTCCACACTCAAATAATGTATGGTGATCAACGGAAATAAAGGCAACAGATGCTGAATCACGTTGGTGCTTCCTTTAATGATGTCTATAAAACGCACGAAGATTTTCTACCGTTTATTTGTAAAGTCCCAACAGTGGTTGTAATTGCAAGTGGAGTTAATGACAAAGATATCCATTTAATGTAAAGAAATATTTTACCCCATTTTTCAGCTGTTTCCTGAATGCTCTTTGTGACAATGTGACAATGCACGTGTTGGTACAGGTACTGAGAAATTGCAACATGAACCCATATTGCTGCAGGACACATGTCGGGGTATTCAAGTCTGCGTAAAAATAATTTTGAACTGTCCATATCAAGCCAAATATGGTAAAAGGAATCCACAACAAAATAAAGTTGTTTGACAGAGCGATCAATAAAATCATTGTCTTCTTCCGATTTTCCACCTCCAAATTTCTCTGCAACCCACTATTGTTTCGGAGTCTCCAACGCAATTTATTTACAAATATAATATGACTGATAAAGCATTGAAAAATACAATTGAACTGAAAGGCATCAAAGGTGTCATGATGCGGTTGAACACACGGTATGTCTGGAATAAGGGTGAAGCGACAAATTCAGCATTTGTTTAGCAGTACCATGGAACGCGGTCAATAACATAGAGCGGTTTCTCGGAAAAGTAGCAGGGAGCAACCCTGGCACAGGTTACTATCGGTACCATTACTCTCAGCACAGCCGCCGTTTTCTCGGTGCAATAACCTTCCTTCAGCTTTTGACTACAAATGGCGATAGAGCGATCGAACTTAAAAACAACTGTCAGCCAAACTGAATTGTCCATGACAGGGCTTAGAGTGCATATCGGAGTTATAGGCAAATAACGGGAAAAATGATAGATGTTATTTATTTGATCCAAAAGAACGCCAGACACAACGCCTATTAAATCTGCCATTGCCATTCCAGCCAAGTAACGAGTTCTGCATTTGGACAGTCCACATTTTCCACGTGAGAGATTCACAATCACAATTAAATTACGTGAAAGGAGGAGAAAAAAAAAGATAGTTAAATAGATGTCAACGTGACCTGTTTTAATTGGTACATTTGGCCCATCATGTACCCTATCACAATCCATACTTTGTCCGGCAGGTTGGCTGACAATTATTGAGTGTAACGTCATCTGCCTCGGGCTCCGTTTGTCCCCTCGAGATTGCGAGAAGGGGGAACCGGAGCGGCGATTGCACAACATGTACCAGCTGTTGTGAGCGGGACTCTGAGGTCCACAGCTTTATCCGATAACAGAAATTCACTTCAGAGTTATTCCTCCGTTGAAATCTGAAAATGCTGGATGCATTGATAATGGGTAGAAAGTGGGGGTCAGAAATCCTGTGTTTCTTCAGGATTGGAGCCTTTATCAAATGGAATCTTAAATATAAATATCAAGCTGGCAAGAGCACATGGAACGGAATGCGAGTGAGCTATTCTCGTTCTTCATGTAAGTATGGGGACGTGAAGGGCTGGTTCCATTTGCCACGTCGTAGGTAAATTGGAAACGTAAAGGACGAGCTGTGGTGTAATTCACAGTTGTAAGATTTCAAGGTTTCTTCGAAGGACTCCAATACATGGACACATTTCTCAGCCTTGCGTTGAAAACCGGTGCAAAGTTAAATGCTGGAACAGAATCAGTTTTTGCACGGACCTTGCTGCTGACATGAATGAATGAACCGTCAGCTGAAGGTTGAATAGAGAACAAAAAAGTAAATATGAGAAGTTCGAAGCTTGAGCATTCTGAAAATGTTTCATCCCGAGACTCATCTTCAATAAGGGCTATCAAAACGATTTTCTGCAGTGCGTCAGCACAATCAGAAGGATGGACATGATGGACAGTTGCCAGTTCCAGTTACGTACCAGGAATCCCCAGCACTGTCAGCAGTGGGAAGTAAATGGAAGAAATGTAGTAGATGGCGTCATATCCCATTTTCTGTGCGAGGTAAAGATCAATGTACAGAAGGTTCAAACGATCAGGTTTAATTGGGATTGTGTCAAAACGCTCTTATGGAAGAAAAACAGAGTCCTCCGAGACCATTGGCGTGACCCTGCCATTTATCGCATCAGGCTTGTCTCATTGATCAAACACGGGAACTATTTTTTCATCCATCGGACAAGGTTGAATGAAAGACAAACATCAGGGGAGACAACGAGCATATGCTTTTCATGTTGTTTGTAACATATTTTAGAAAAAGCTGTTGTATATTTTCCCTGAACCTTGATCAAGAGGGGACGCACATGGGAAGTTTATTGAGATTTTTAGGGGGAGCCAATTCAACTTCAGCCAAACTAGGAGGTTGTGTAATATCTATCCTCCTATTTACAAATATGAATTGTGCAGTCTCATAATAATTCTGAAACTGAGGCAGTTGAAGTCAACCTAGAGCATATTTCTGAGTCCATTTCTGCAAAGCTACCCAAGCTATTTTTCCTTTCCACAGCATTTGCCTTATCGCCGTATACGTTCCAATTTAAGTTTCCAAAAGTACGTGCGCACCCTCGTATTTAAAAAAATTCAATATATCAGTGATTTAGAATTTGAAACCCCGAATATCATAATCACATCTACATCTTTCAGTTCTCGTAACAGATTGCAGCAGTATTTGAACAACTCGAAACTCAATGCCTTACAGCGGTTCATACTCTCTGGGAGAGAGAGAGAGAGAGAGAGAGAGCGATAGAGAGAGAGAGAAAAAGAGAGAGAGAGAGAGAGAGAGGGGGAGAGAGCGAGAGAGAGAGGAGAGAGACGGGAAAAGATCGGAAGCTCGAGTATCGTTGTACAGCCTCCATTTCACATGGTTCATCATTGGTAGTTGGCGGCAGTCTCCATGCTTACTGAGACCGAAATCACATCTCGAAGCATGTATATTTATGCAGAGGTGCTAAACAGCTGTTACAGGAAATAGGCTTATATCACGGAATAATAATATCTTTATTAAAATCTTTGTATATTAGCAGCTTAATTTTATCTAACATGATGCGTCAATCACCACTGTTAATGCACATGACTATATTTACGGCTACCATTTTGGTTCTGTAACCTATCTCGCTCATTTGATGCTGTCGTAAAACACATTGTTTGCCAATTATGTTATTTTCAATGTCAAAGCTGTAATCTCCATCTGTAATCTCTATCTCTCTTTCACAGATCTTTGCAAGCTATGTTTATGAATGTGCCAGTTATTCTTTGTTAAGTTTCTTCAACAGATTTCTTCTAACTAAGATTTAAAAATTGAAACACACAGAATATCTTCGTTTTAATTCATCACCCTCATTAACATTCACATTGTTTAAATTCTGCAGCTTCAGGCATTATTCGCCATAAGTGGGTGGGGTGGGGGTTGGGCGGGGGGATTATAACCGACAACGTCCACTCTTTATCTTTATTTCACACCTCTTGGTTTCGTATTTCCTTCCCAGGGAAGTTCTTTTTTTTTAATTTGATAACAAAAGTAACTGATTGGATATCTTGTGTATCTTTTTGCTTTCCTTATTTCTCATAGTGTTGAAGATATATTGTTGATCTGGTTAAGTAGGTCTATAGCAGATTCAGGCAACAAGGAGCAAATGAGGTAGGAGACGAGTATATGAAATGTAAGTAAATATTTAAGAAGAACAGTAGGACGTCAAATTATTATTGGAGGCTATTCTGATCGATTGGATATGCACGATGGGACGGCCAAGGGATGATTGTCAGCATGGGGGTATGCGTGGTACATTATGTTTTACGAAACCTATCGAGGTCTTCCAGGAGGTTACCATGAAAGTAGAAGAAAGAAAGGCTGTGGATGCTGTTTACATGGACTCTAGTAAGGACTCTAGGAAAGATACCAAATGGGAGGTTCAGAGAAAAGGTATCCATGGAATGATTGTAAACCGGATTAGAAATTGGATGAATGGTAGAAGACAGAGGGAGGTAGATGACACCTTCTCAGACTGGAGGCCTGCGATTAGTGGTGTTCCTTACGGATCATCGCTGGTGCTATTCTTGTTTGTTTTCTCTATCAATGATCTCGATGATAATGCTGTAAATTGTACAGACAAATTGCCTGATGAAATGGATGTTGCCGGGTTTCAGGAGTAGAATTAGATGGAACAAATAAATAGGTTAGAACTTTATTCCTTAGATAATGAGGGGAGATTAGATAGAGGTTTAGAAAATTATGAGATGTTTCGACAGAGTAAATACAAGTAGACACTCTCCACTTAGAGAAGGAGAGATAAATACCATAGGACAATGTTTTAGGTTGAAGGGGGAAGGTTTAGGGGGAATCTAAGTGTGAACATTTTCACTCAAAGGGTCGTGGCAGCATTGAACATGTTGTCATTGGTGCTGTAATTGAGAATCACTCTTACATCTTACATTGGATAAGAGCGGTCTGAATGGTGATTGGACGGTGCAGGGCAGTGGGACTAGAGGTGTGAGGTTTTGTGCACAGACAAGAAGGGCCGAATGGCATGTTTTCTGCGCTGTCGTGTTCTATGGTTCTATGATATATCATGATCGCTAGGGGGCAGTCTCCTCTTCCTATCTATTCTGAAACCTATTTCTGCAAACACATACGGTATTTATGAAGAAAGACAAATAATCTGTTTCAGAAAATGCAATGGCAACATGGAAGAGGATGGTGAGAACATCATGAAGATATATATTATATTTTTTCGATTGTCAAATTCCAGATTGACATCACTTTGGTGTCTTGCTGAACAATCTATCCAATATGAATACGATTGTGTCCAGAACTACTGTTATCGTCTTGGACTATTGTTGAAGGTGTAACTTAGCTTCCACATAATAAGTCTCGCTGTTCTGATGCTGTAACGAAACGGGTTATTTCCAATTATGTTCGAGTTAATGTTCAAAATGTCAAATCGAACTTTATTTACCTATTATGTTAATATCTCGATCAGTCTATTCATCATAAAAATTCTTCCACGGTGATACCGATTAAGAACTGAGAGGATATGGAGAATGTGGGAGCACGATCAGAGATTTTCCAGTGGAGCACTGAGAAGAGCGAGAGAGAATATGTTTGAAAACATTTGCTCTAGACTGTGCGCATATATTTGACCACTCACTTGTCTGGATCAAGTTCTATGCTCCATTTGTCGGTCCATGTCTGCAACTGAACCATGTTATTTTCTGTTATTTGTTGGATCTTTACACTGTCCACTGCTCCTCCATTCTTAGTGTCACCCGCGAACTGACGGAAACACCCAGCAACGTATCCATCCAGATCCATTGTGATCGAGGTCACGAATGGAGAAGATCGAACACAGATTTGTGCGGATCGCCACATGTTGCGAGCTTCTATTCAGATGAAGACACTTTCATTCTTCTCTCCAGCTTCTATATGCCTTTCTGTGTTTAATACAGTCCAGCAATTAACCATAGTCTTCATGCATCGGCATCTGCAGTACCAACCGACCATTGTGAAATTTGCTAATTTCTACATTATTGCCCCATCAGAGTTTTCGTTTCAGTAGCTTCGGTGTCTTGCTGAACAATCTTTCTCCATCAGGGTTTTCCGGATGATAACCTTTTTTAGTTCACCACAGAGTTCCTTTTTGTTTTCCGTATTTCAAGTGAAACATAATGCAGTCAGTCCTCTCCTCTTGTATGGACGACAAGGGCTTGACCAGGCTGAACTAAGCACTCATAACCCGTCTTCAAAATGGGGGTTTCCACAAGAATTTCAGCTTGTCCTGTTCTAGACCCAGCTGCTGCTGATGAACTGTAGAAATGTAACTCAATGTTCTCTCCATCACTCTATGTCCCTCCCCTCCCCGTCTCTTTGTCTCCCTCATACACACACAAACACACACATACACACACATGTGTCACGCATGCACACACACACGCACGCGTGCACACACACAAACATACACACACACACACACACACACACACACACACACACACACACACACACACACACACATGCACGCACACACGCACACACACACACCCACACACACAAAACCACATGAACCTTTTAGAGCACCCATCTGTACTCAGACAGAGTGTGGCACCTGATCTAACCTTCTGAGTTACTTGTCGGATAATTTTGAGAAACTCAGTACATAGAACAAGCAATTCCAACTAGCAAAGGTAACGCTCGTTGATGCAAAAACAAAGATATTTGAATTCATGAGACTTCTTGAATTGTGCAAAAGGAATATTTCTGCAAGAATTTACTGTCTATTCTATTGGTTGAATAAGCATGAAGAAACTAATGCTGCTACAAACGTGATTGTTGACCAGTTGCAAATGTTGGGGACCGACCTCAATGAAAGATTTGTGATTTAAAGACAGTGGATGTTCCCTCTTGGACAGCTTAGCCATTGCTGTGGAGTTAATTGAAATTCCATCAAGAGGTGTTATTAGAGTTGCAACATGATGACTCTGTTAAAAAATGTGTTCAAGGTGAAAGGAACCATGATATAAGTGAAATAATTATACATTTTCCATCATCTTATTTAGTAGAATGCGGTTTTAGTATTGTCAGTGATTTGCTACATGTTAAGAGAAATTACAAAACGTAAACATTTAAGGTTGAAATTAACAACGTTAGTACCTCGAATCAGAAGAAATCTGCAGCCACCGTCAGGGGCGATGTTCTCACTGAAGTGACGACAATTCTTGAATGTGTGTTCGTGATGAATGACGTATTGTAATTGTAGTTGAATATGAAATATGTGTTCTCGTGTATTCCCGACCTAATTGCATTCAAATCCACTTGCAGTAAATGAAATGTTACTTTAAATATATGTCTTTTTCCACTAATGGAGGGGCATAAATGTTTTTGAAAAATTAAAATGGGAACTATATGGCAAAAAAAATATTTGGCTTTAGCTTTTTTCCAAATTTTATTTAAAAGATAACAGAAACATAGCACACAATATAAAAATATTCAGGAAAAAAAATCACTAATATCTATCCCCCCCTTCTACCGTTACAGCCAGCTCTCTGAAGCGGAGCAACAAATATATTTATTCTATATTTATTTTAAATGTTAACAACATTTCAAAAAATATCTAAATGCATATATTTTAAATACGGAGACAGACCACTAAGAAAAAAAGTAATTGTCATGTAAAGTATAAGTAAAATTTTCCATAACAACACATACTTTCAATTCATTATTCCAACGAGCTGTATTAATCTCAGTATCATCCTTCCAGGTACTAGCAACACATTTACGCGCTACTGATAGTACCGAACGAACAAAAGCAATTTAAATTTTATCCAATCCCATTCCTCTTAACGAATATAAATTTCCAAACAAGAAAATCGTTGGATCCTACGGTAGTATAAAATTATATAATTTATCCAAAACTGCTTTAATTTTTAATTTTGAATATTAACACAATTCCATACAGCATGTAAAAATTTACAATATATGAACAACATCTAAAAGGAGAATCCGAATTACTAAACGCATTTCTTTAAAACTTTTGCGTGGTTAAATATAATTGATGTCATAATTATAATTAACCATTCCATATCGCACATTAGTCAATTTAATTACATCACTTTGACACATATTCGCCCAATCTTCTTTAGGAAAAATAAATACTAAATCATTCTCACATTCAAGTTTACATTTCTCCCAATCTGATATATCTATATTATCTTGTAACAATTATACCTAACTGAAATATAACTCTTTTTTTACTATAGAGAAAATCAAAGAATCAAATCTCGACAGAGTAGGTACAATTATCTCTCTACCATAATTATCTTTTATTAAAGCCTTACGTTGATAATACAGAAACAAAGAATTTACAGGTATATCAAATCTTTCTCTTTATTGATTAAATGAAAAAAATGCCCCTCTACAAAACAATATTGTATTGTCTTTATACCCTTAGAATCACAAATATTCACATGATTATTAAACATTGAAAAAGGATTAATCTCATTAGTATACAATGTAATTAAAATAGATAATTTATCTTTCGACCCTAACACCCTATTTATTTAACCAAACCTTTAATAACAGTTTCAATATCGGCATATCATATTGCAGAAAATCAATCGAGTTCCAACGATATTTAAATTCATCTATTTCAACCCTAGAATTACACGCCATCTCCACTTTAGCCCAACTATGAGGCTGATCTAACTCCTTCAATTAACTCCCAATTAACTCCTTCAACTGAGCCTCTTCATAATAATTTCAAAAATGTGGTATTTGTAATCCACCCAGTGTTTACTTTCATGCAAATCTTTACAACGCCATTCGAGCTAATCTAACTTTTCATAAAAACTCTCACACTGGTTTATTCAGATGTTAAAAAAAATCTCTTCGAATGTGAACAAGGTAGTGACTGGAATTAATATTGATTTCAAGGAAACATATTCATTTTAATACAGTTAACCCGACCAATCAAAGTTAATTGAAGATCTTTCAACTTAATTAAATCTGCTTTAATCCGTCTTCACATAGGTACATAATTTAATTTATATAATGATTGATAATTCGAATCCAAGTGCATACTTAAATATTTAATTTTACTTCTCCTCCTTCATTTTGTAATTGTTTTAAATTCAGAATAATCTTGCACTCCAACTAATAAAATTTCACTTTTATCCCAATTAACTTTAAATGGCGACAATTCTCCAAATTTCAACAAACACTCTTGCAGTTGTTTCAACGACTGTTACGGTTCCGTCAAGTATACCAACCTGTAATCTGCAAATGTAAATTTTATATTCTTCATTCTTAACCGTCATCCATCTAATTTCTTAATTTTGTCTAATAGCCTGAGCTGACAGTTCACAAACCAAGCAAATAATGCTGGTGAAAATGGGCAGCCCTGTCGAGATGAAGAAGTCCATTTAAATAGTAATGCAATCTGTCCATTTATCACCACCTTAGCAATCGCGTTCGTATATAAAGCCTTACCCAACCAAAAAAAAGGGTCGAATTTAAATTGCTCTAACACCTTAAATAAAAAATACCACTCTACCCTATCAAAAACATTTTCTGCATCTAATGCAACCAGAATAGGATTGTTAGGTTGCTTTCGATATGCATTGACCAAAGTAATTATTCGAAATATATTGTCAGATGCATTTATATTCTTAATTAAACCTGTTTGATCAATATGTACCAATTTAGACAAATATTTATCAAGTCTATTAGCTAATACTTTCGGTATAATTTTAAAATCCACATTTAAGAAAGAAATAGGTCTATATGAAGATACTTTTAATGGACTGTATCTTTTTTTGGAATAACAGTTATTAAAGCACGAGAACATGATTCTGGTAACTTCTGGTCTTCAGTAACTTGATTCAACACCTCTCCAAGTTTATTAGAAAAATCATCATATAAAAGATTACAAAATTCCATAGGCAACCCATCATCCCCTGGGGACTTTCCTATCGGCATTTCCTGAATAGGTTCGCTAATTTCAAAACCTGTAAATGGAGATTCCAATTCCTGAACATCAATTCCATCTAATACCGGTAACTTTAATTTAGATAAGTAAGAGTCAATAGAACCATTATCTTGTTTCCCCTCAGAAGTATATCTTTTTTTATAAAATGAACAAAACTGGTCATTAATTTCCTGAGGCTTATGTTATTATTGAATTCTTCTTAACAGCATTAATTGTCCGAGACGCCTGTTCAGCTCTCGATTGCCAAGAAAGTACCTTATGAGCTCTTTCCTCAACTCATAATAACGTTGTTTAGATCGTTTACTAAAGCCCTCAAATTGATAAGTTTCTAAAGTATCATAACGGAATTTCAACCTTTAAAATAGAATATTTTATCTTCTGTTACCACTTCTGAAAGTCCTTCTCTAACTCAGCATCTTATTTTCTAACTAAACTTTCTGCCATATATTGTTTTTTTTAACATTCGTAGAATAACTAATGATCTGACCTCTCAAATAAAGCATCCCATATTACAAAATAACTATCCAGATAATTAAATTTTTCAGTCACAAATAAAGAAATATGCTATTTAACAAAAGTAACAAACTCAGGTTTCTTCAATAGCACTACATAATACATCTATCTAAATGACAGACATACTAACTCCGAATTTTCACAACAAAAAAGTAATAGCGAATGATCAGATATAATTCTACTTTTATATTCTGCCCTTAATACTCTACCTTGTAAATGTGCTAGTACGAAAAATAAATCAATTCTCGAAAACGAATCATGTCTCGAAGGTTTAAAAGAAAAATCTTTCTCTGTAGTGTTAACTTTTCTCAAAATATCCACCAAATTTAAATCTTTAATTAACGCATTAATTTGTGTTGCCATCTTTGATTTACTTATACCTTTTTTTGGATATTTGTCCAATAAAGAGTCGAGAACACAATTAAAAGCACCACAACTAAAACAGTTGCATTAGCTTGAGTAAACAATACAAAACGATTCTGATATAAACCGCTCATAATGATTCAACAAACTGCAGTCAGTACTATTACTCAATGACATTTCTCGGACATCTTTGTTATCCTTTTACAGAACTGTTTTATGTAAGAATGATATTGCACATTTAATCAGTTCCACCCCAATCTTATAATTCTTCCCATGTTTAGCGATCAGCAGAAAAAAAAATCATACTCACTTCCAAGGTACGATCCAGGGTTATAGTTTGTGCAGAAAATAATGAAGTGATTTTTCATCTATTTTCAAACTATTCTTTCATTGATTTTAAATACTCCAATTTAGGTTTTTCTGCAGTCATTGAAGAAATGTATGTATAGTGTGTGCAATGACCAGGTCGATAGAGGGAAATCTTGTTCGTGTTAACATTGATTTACAAAAAGATTTAAAAGGGTTGGAACTCAATGACAGTGCACAGCATCTGAAAAGGGAGAAAAATTAACAGAAAAACAGAATTAAGATACAGACCTTGTAGAAGTTAGAGCACAATCCGATGAGGAAATTAATAATGTACCAGTTGGATATTATATTAATGCGGGTATATTGATGAGAAAATGAAGGTGACGCGAGTTTTCTTCTCATGAAAATTGGAGAGTTGTTCATCTGTCTGTAATACCTTAAGCCTATCAGGGTTAACCTTTAAACATTCCCCATAGCTCACATTTAGGTGGGCAGTTTTCGGTAAAGGAAGCTACCTATAAAATGATGAAAATATTTTATTGGTCTCATTTGAAAAACGTCGCTAAGGCATTTTGTAAGACCGGACAAACTTGTCAAGTTGTGACAAAACCTAATCAGTGTCCATTAGTTGCTCCTTTAAAACCAATTCCTGTTTTTGAGATTTTTATGCGATCATTATAGTGGACATAATTCATGTCATTTAATTTGACTAAAAACTACAGATCATGTGTATTTCAACAGTTAGTTCATAATTTGGGAGATAAAAAAATTCCATCATCTGCATCTCACTCAGAATCTCAGGGAGCATCGGAGAAGTTCCATTCATAATATGATAACTATGACGAAGGCCTATTGTTGTGAGAATGAAAATGTTTGTGATGGATGTGCTCATTTACTTTTGTTTGCCATAAGGGAATTGGTACAAGAATCCTTAGATTTTAGTCCTTTTGAATTAGTATTTGGACATGACGTTATGGGGGCTTTAATATTCTTCATAGAACACTGTTAACGAGAATGTGCATTTGAAGTGTTGGACTATGTTTCAGAATTCCATAATTATTGGAAAGAAAGAGTTTTAGATATTTGAGAAAGATTTGAAAGTGGCTCAAAATTAAATTAAAATCTGGAATGACAGAAAAGCGAGACAGAAAATTTTTAAACTGTGGGATAGTGTCTTAATTCCAATATCAACAAGTTATAATCACCTGAGAGCAAATATTGCAGGATTTATGAAATAAAATCTACAGTAAATTAAATTAGTTACGTTATTAAAACTCCTGTTGCGAGACGCCAAACATAGAGATGCTGCGATAGCACGATAAAACATTATTTTAAGAATGTGAATGTTAGCCGAAATAAACTTCACCAGAGGTCTTAATTGTAAATAAAACTGCAAATATTGAGGGTTATGAAACCATACAAGTTGACTCTTGTAAGACTCGTTTTAAAGAGAAATTGTTTGATGAACTTTTGAATGCCCATCTTACTTTTAATTTAGCTAATAGTGAATTTTGTCATGTTCAGGTGATTTCAGTTGGTTATGTTGTTGGACAAAGTAACCTGGAGACTGTTCAAGTTAATATTCAGACCATATCTGAATTTCCTATGCCCTCAGGTAAGAAAGGTGACTTTTAGTAATAGGAGGGTATTGTAGGAAGTTCTGTAAAAATCTTCGCTGACATTGCTATTCTCTTGAGTAAACTTTTGAAGGAGAGTGAAAAGATTATTTGGAGAGCCATATGTCAGGAAGCATTTGAAAAACTGGAAGATATATTACATCACAAAGCTCTATTTAAATCACAATGATTTTTGGAAGAAAAAATGACTGTGGTGAGATTGAACATCCAGTGTTTAATTCAGTAAACATCAACTATTATACTACTATTGAGAAAGAGTTGTTGTCCCATGCATCATTTTGAAGGATATGTTTGCATTGACATGCGACCAATAATTTTTTACACTGATCATGAACATTTGGTAGTTTTGAGTAAATTTAAAAATAAGAACAGTTGATTATTAAACTGCAGTTTAATTTTGCAAATATTGGACTTGGTTCGAGCTCACATTAGAGTCTTAACCAAGGTCATCGATGACTGCCGATGTACATGTAATAATTCCATGTAACGTCTGCAATAATTATTTATATTAAGTTGTTTTAGAATGTGAAACCCATCAAAACAAATGGCAGCGTTTAATTTAAAAATGTGATCTTTTAAAAAATCAAAAATTTCCTGTGTGAAAGGATGTGTAATGGATCTGTGATAATATGAATATTTAAGTTACTGTTAAGCCAGATTTTATATAGATAATTTTAATTAATGCAGTGGATTTTGCAGACGGTCACACACTACAATATAATACAGTCAGAAATGTAACCATCGTTCAGAGTCATGACGTCTGCAAGGCAAAGCTATGAACATCACATGGTTTACAAGAAGCTGGAGCTGGAATCTATTAAAGACTTCGGAAAAAGGTCACGTAGTTCACAAGAGTTGAGACTGATCTCATTGATGATGGATGCCACGTCACATGTTGTTAGAGAACTAGATACTGAAGCAGAGAGACATTTTTAATCAGGTGACGACTGAAGAGACTGAAGAAACTCTGGACATCCTGTCAAACCAGGATACCCTGCAGAAAGAGATTGGGAAACATTTCTATATTGCATTATCCTTATTATAGGAGATACACAACAGAAATGGCTTTCAAATAAGTAAGACAACTTCCAACTGCTCTTCTAATCAAAGGGTGGCAGCCTCATGTGCTCAGAAAATGTTCATTCTTGTTTAAGAAATAACTAGTCGTGAAGTTGACAACCTTGAGAAACAGCTAAAAATTTGGAAAAAGTTTCCTAAAAAATATATCCCTGAAAGACATCGCAAGAAGTGACTTGTAAGTTTAAAGAGTTCTGAAGTTACAATAATTAAATGTGTTTTATAATTACTTCTGAAGTACATTTTAAAAAGATCCTGATGCTCCACAAGTAGTTTGAAATTGGACTTTCCGGACGCATATTTAAACTGAATTAGTTTCGGACTTTAAAACATACACACACACACACACACACACACACACACACACACACACACACACACACACACACACACACACACACACACACACACACACACACACACACACACACACACACAAACGCACACAAACTCACACGCCCACACACCCCCACACTCAAGCACACACAGATACTCCACATACACACGCTCATCAGCACCTACACACACCTACACACCCACATACACAATTACACCCATACCCACTCTCTTTAACCCACACACACAAACACCCACATACACACCCCAACACCCACACATACACCCACACCCACACACGTGCACCACAGCACACCCACAACCATATACCCAGAAGCACACCCACACACCCACCCATTTACATTTGTGCATAATGGGATTACATTTAGAGTTAAGTATAGAATTATGTAAGAAATGTTACACTATTAATATTTTAATTAAAACTAATATTTTGGAAAACGTTGTCCGATTAAATTGCACAATCCTCATGGAACCTGTATTCCTGACTACAGGTCCTTTTGCAGATTTCCTAACTAACCAGCGCCATTTTACTTCTACCATCAGCGAGTCAGCTCTGAAGAAGTCGCCACCAAGCAACGGCCAGGACACAGCAGCAAGAAATAACTTCCATGTGAGTTTATTGTAGCCGAAATTCAGGAGTACATTCTAGATTCCATATGCACGAATTGAACTGTTATTCACCGAAGTGCCTGCCGGTCCTGTGCTGCTGTTACAGATGCCAAAGCCCGAAGGAGGAAGAATAATAACATCGGCACCTGTGTTAACTAGAAATTTGCACTGGGAGAGTTTGTCCCAGACGTAGAGTTGGCTTCCATGGTGGATAAACATTGTCAGCAAAGATTTTACAGAACTTCCTATAATACACGACTAAGGTTGTTCCTGACTAACATTCACATTCTTAAAGTAACGTTTAATCATGCCATCACAGCAGCTCTGTTTTGCGTCTCGCATCAGGAGTTTTAATCACGTAACTAACTTAAATTACTTAAGATTTTATTTCATAAATCCTGAAATATTTGCTCTCAGATGATTAAAAGTTGTTGAGATTAGAATTAACGCACTATTCCCCATTTTAAAAAAATACTCTGTCTCGCTTTTCTGTCATCCCAGATCTTAGCCACTTTCAAATCTTCCACAAATATCTGAAACTCTTTTTTCCCCAATGATCTCGAATTGTGAATCATAATCAAACACTTCAAATTCAAATTCTTGTTAACACTGTTCTTTGAAGAATATTAAAGACCTCCTAACATCATGTCAAAATACTAATTTAAAAAACCTAACATCTAAGGATTCTTCTACCAGTTCCCTTACGGCAAACAAAAGTAAATGAGAACTTCCATCACAAACTCTTTCATTCTCACAACAATATGTCTTTATAATAGTTATCATAACATGAATGGAACCTCTCCGACGCTCCATGAGAATCCGAGTGAGATGCAGATGATGGAATTTGTTTATATCCCAAATTATGAACTAATTGTTGAAATACACAGAATCTCTATTTTTTAGTCAACTTAAACGACGTGATTTATGTCCACTATTATGTCAGCATAAAAATCTACAAAACGGGAATCTGTTTTAAAGGAGCAACTAGTGGACCCTGATTAGGTTTTGCCACAACTTGAGCAGTGTATCAGGTCTTACACAATGCCTCAGCAACTTTTCTCAAATTAGGCCAATAAAATGGATTCATAATTTTATAGGTAGTTTTCTTTACCCCAAACTGCCCTGCTCAATGTGAGCTATGGGAAATGTTTAAAGGTTAACACTGTTAGGCTTTAGGAATTACAGTCTGATGAACAACTCTCCATATTTTATGAGGAGGAAACTCACGACAGCTCAATTTTCTCATCATTAACCCGCATTAATATAATATCCAACTGGCACTAACTTTATGTCCTCATCAGAGAATTCTCTAACATCGGCAATATTTGCATATTCATTCTGTTTTTTTTATGTTAATTTTGCTCCTCTTTCAGATGTTGTTCACTGTCACTGACTTCCAACCATTTTAAATAATTTTGTAAATCATTGTGTACACAGACAAGATTTCCCTCTATCGCACTAGATGCTGCACACGCTATATGTACATTTCTTCAATGACTGCGGAACATCCTTAGCATGTCAATCCGAAATTGGAATAATTTAAATCACTGAAAGAATAGTTTGAATATAGATGAAAAGTCACTTCATTATTCACTACGCAAACTAAAGCCCTGAAAGTGGGTATGAAATTTCTCTGCTGATAGCAAAACATGGCAGAATCATACGATTGGGGAGGAACTGATTAAATGACCAATACAATTGTTTCATTAAGCAGTTCTGCAAAAGGATGCCAAAGACGTCCGAGCAATGCCATTAAGTAATCGTAGTATCTTCAACAATATAGATGATATGGCGCAAGATGTTGAAAAATTGATTATTAAGTAGATGAAATCACGGAAGTTCGCAATGCAACTAGATGAATGGAAATGTCTTCCTTTGGATAGAAGATCGCAACACATGGCGATCCATATGGATCTGTGTTCGATCGTCTATATTTGTGACATCGATAACAATGGATCTGGATGAGAATGTCGCTGGGTGTTTCCGTCCATTCGCGGTTGACACTGAGAAAGGAGGAGCAGTGGACAGTGTAAAAAGCCAACAAATAACAGAAAATAACATGATTCATTTGCAGACATGGACCGGGAAATGAAAGATAGAGGCTGATCCAGACAAATAAGTGGTCAAATAAATGCGCACAGTCGAGAGCAAATGGATTTAAACTTATTCTCTCTCGCTCTTCTCAGTGCTCCACTGGAAAATCTCTGATCATTATCCTATATTTTCCATCTCTTTTCTGTTCTTAATATGTATCACAGTGGAAGATGTTTTATGATGAAAAGTCTGATCAGGATACGAACATAATTGGTATGGAACGACGGAATAAAGTTTGAATTGACATTTTGGACATTAACTAGAACATAATTGGAAACAACCCATTGAGTTATAGCATCAGAACAGCGAGACGTATTATTTGGAAACTAAGTTATAGCTATAACAATCGTCAAAGTTATTAACAGTGGTTCTGGACACAATCGTGTTCATATTGGAGAATATCTTGATTTTGACATCGAAAAAATACAATATACATCTTCATGCTGTTCTCACAATCTCCCATGATGCGATTCAATTTTCTGTAACAGATTAATTGTCCTTCTTCATAAATACCGCATTCGTGTTTGCAGAAATAGGTGGGCAGAGGAGAATGCCCTTTGCGGTCATGATTTATCATTGAACCATAGAACACTGCAGCGCAGAAAACATGCCATTCGACCCTTCTAGTCTCTGCAGATAACATCATGCTTCTCGTCCCACTGACCTGCTCCGTTCCATCACCATTCATACCGATCTCATCAAATGGAAGAATGTAAGAGTGATTCCCATTTGTGGCGTCAATTGCAACGTGCTCCACGCGCCCACGACTCTATGAGTGAAAATGTTCACCCTTATGTTCCCCCTAAACCTTCCTGTTTCACCATAAAGCCATGTCCTATGGTATGTTTCTCTGCTAATCTAATTGGAGAACGACTACATGCATTTAATCTGTCTAAACATCTCATAAATTTGTAAACCTCTATCTCATCTCCTCTCATTCTTCTACACTCTAAGGAATAAAGTCCTAACCTGTTTAACTTTTACCATTAACTCAAATCCTGAAACCCAGCAACATCCATGTAAATCTTCTATGAACTCTTTCAATCTTATTGATATCCTTCCTCACGTTTCGTGAACACGACTGCATATAAGACTCCAAACTTTTCCCCACTAATCTTATATAACCACACCATAAAATTCCACCTCCTGTACCCAATACTTTGATTTATGGAGGCCAAGGTGCCAAAGAGTTTTCTTCTCCACCCTGTCTACCTGTATCGCCACTTGCGGGAAAAAATTGATCTAAAGTTTCGGATTTTATGTTCCTCCGCACTCCTTCGTGCCCGACCATTTACAACGTATCTTTTACCTTGGTTTTCCCTTCCAACATGCATCACCTCACAATTGTAAGTAATAAGTTCCATCTGCCATTTGGTCAAGATCACTCTGAATGATTTGAAAGCCTTCATCACTGTCCACAACACATCCAATCTTAGTGTCATCAGCAAACTTGCTGGTCCAATTTACCACGTTATCATGAAGGTCATCGATAGAGAGAGCAAACAAGAATAGCAGCTGCGCTGATCCATGAGGATCACCACTAATCGCAGTCCTCCAGTCTGAGAAGCCATTATCTACCTTCCAATTTCGAATCCTGTTTAAAATCTTTCAATGGATACCTTCTATCTGAACCTCCCGTGTGGTACCTTGTCAAACGACTTATTAGAATCAGTGAAAACAACATCCACAGCCTTTATTTCGTCTACATTCTTGGTAACCACCTCTACGACCTCGATAATATTCATAAAACACAATCTACCAAGCATTACCCCATGCTGACAATAATGCCTTGGCTGTCCCATCGCACATATCCGATCTCTGAGATTAGCCTCCAATAATAAGCGTACTCTGATATCAGGCTCACCATCCTGTAATTCCCTAGTTTCCAAGTAGACATTAAGAGTCTTTTGTAAACTATAGTGCAGCATGAATTACCGTCAAATCCACTGGCAACTCAACCAGGCCTCCTGCAATTTCTGCATTCGTCTCTCAAGATCCGAGGGAATATCTTGCCAGGCTCTGGGTATTTTTCTACCGTTATTTTCTGTAAGACAGCAAACACCTCCTCCTCTTTAATCTATATTTGTTCCCTGCCACTACGTCTTGTTCCCCTTCCGTCCTTATATATCATGCGAACATTATGAGTAAGTACTGATGCAAAAATCATAGTTACGATCACCCCTTGTAAAGCTCGACTCATAGACAACCACCCTATTCTTTTAAGGGTCAATTTTGTCCCTTATCATCCTTTCAGTCATAACATTCTTGTGAAATCCCTTCGAGTTTACCTTCACGTTATCTCCCAAAGATACCTTATGTCTTCTTTTTGCCGTCCTAATGTTCTTCTTAAATATTTCCTTACATTTTCTATGCTCTTCTAGTACCTCATTTGCTCATTATTGCCTGTACCTGTTATAGGCCATCTTAACCAGATCGCCATATCTCTCCAAATCTATGAGAAATAAAGTATGCAAATATATACTTTGGCGTTAACGGCTGGATCCCCATTGGAACAGAGATCGAACTAAGTTTATAGCCGAAATAATTCTGATGACCATTCATACATCCCAGATCTCCAGCAGTGGGTTTTAGCAGGGTACCATCCTTCCTAAAACAATATCCGCTTCATTACAATCGATATTAACGTCCCTGGCATAGCCTTATGTCACACGAGAGAAGGGAAATCATGATTTCTACGAGTTGTCAGGAGTAGAAGTGTAGTCGGCAGAACCGAATGTCACATTAAATGTAATTGGGTAGATGCTATTTCTTAACATTATAAATCCAGGAAACATTGCTATTAGTTTGGGTGGAGTCATCAATTAAAGAAGCAAATTTCCCAGCAAAGGAACCACGGAACTAAGAGATGTGAAATAACTATTAATGTCTTTCAAGCAAAGTGTGGACGCTGTGGGTTATAATCACCAAATACCACCCACCCCCTTTAGGTCGAATAATACCTGAAGCTGTAGAATTCATACACTGTGAAAGTAAATGAGGGTGATGAATTAAATCGAAATAATGCTGCGTGTTTCAATTTTTAATTTTTAATTAGGAGGAATCTGTGGAATAAACTTAACAAAAAGAATTGACACTGCTATAAACATAGTATGGCACCGATCTGTGAAATGGAGGTAGAGATAACAGGTTTGACATTGGCACGAACATAATTGGTAAACAGCCCGTTTTAAGACAGCACCTTATGAGCGACAATAAGGGAGTCTTGGGCATTAACATTGGTGATTGACACATCCTCTTAGACATATTAGATAAAACTATGATCCTAATATATAAAAAATATAATATTCCACGATTTCATCCTATTTCCTTTAATAGCTTTTTAGCACATCTCCATAAATATACATGCTTATAGATGAGATTTCAGAGTCAGTATTTATGGAGACTGCCTCCAACTACCAATGATGCACCATGCGAAATAAAGGCTGTTAAACGATACTTAACCCTCCCATCGGTAAACTTCGTTGCTCATCACCAAATTCCCCGTCTCCTCTTTCTTGCTGTCTCTTTTCTCTTTCTCGCTCTCTGTCAATCTCTCTCTCCCTCAGAGAGTATGAACCGCTCTAAGTCATTGCTGCTCCCTTGAAAACATTTAATTTGTCTCTTCACCCCCCTTAGAAGCATATATTGTAGTCAGCTGCATCATAACACCTTAGTTGCCAAACGGTTTACTTGTATTCTCTTTTCTTCTTCTTTGGCTTGGCTTCGCGGACGAAGATTTATGGAGGGGGTAAAAAGTCCACGTCAGCTGCAGGCTCGTTTGTGGCTGACCAGTCCGATGCGGGACAGGCAGACACGATTGCAGCGGTTGCAAGGGAAAATTGGTTGGTTGGGGTTGGGTGTTGGGTTTTTCCTCCTTTGCCTTTTGTCAGTGAGGTGGGCTCTGCGGTCTTCTTCAAAGGAGGCTGCTGCCCGCCAAACTGTGAGGCGCCAAGATGCACGGTTTGAGGCGTTATCAGCCCACTGGCGGTGGTCAATGTGGCAGGCACCAAGAGATTTCTTTAGGCAGTACTTGTACCTTTTCTTTGGTGCACCTCTGTCACGGTGGCCAGTGGAGAGCTCGCCATATAATACGATCTTGGGAAGGCGATGGTCCTCCATTCTGGAGACGTGACCCATCCAGCTCAGCTGGATCTTCAGCAGCGTGGACTCGATGCTGTCGACCTCTGCCATCTCGAGTACCTCGACGTTAGGGGTGTGAGCGCTCCAATGGATGTTGAGGATGGAGCGGAGACAACGCTGGTGGAAGCGTTCTAGGAGCCGTAGGTGGTGCCGGTAGAGGACCCATGATTCGGAGCTGAACAGGAGTGTAGGTATGACAACGGCTCTGTATACGCTTATCTTTGTGAGGTTTTTCAGTTGGTTGTTTTTCCAGACTCTTTTGTGTAGTCTTCCAAAGGCGCTACTTGCCTTGGAGAGTCTGTTGTCTATCTCATTGTCGATCTCGGCTGCACCATTTCATCAGATGCAAGGATCGACTTGTATTATTCAATGCTTTAATAATCAATCATTATATTTGTAAATAAATGGCTTGGCTTGCAGAGAGATTCGTAGGTGGAATATCGGAGGAAGTCAATGGTTTTATTGATCGCTATGTCCATCAACTTTATTTTGTTGTGGATTCCTTTTTCCACATATCACTTGACATGGTCAGTTTAAAATTATTTTTACCTTGACAAATACTTGAATACACCGACATATTTCCTGCAGCAATGTGGATTCATGTTGCAATTTCTCAGTACCTGTACCAACATGTGTATTTATACATTGTCACAGAGGGTATTTATTAGGCAGCTGGACAATGAGGAAAAATATTTCTTTACATTAAATGGATATCTTTGACATTAAATGCACTTGCTATTACAACCACTATTGAGAATTTACAATTAAATGGTCTAAAATCTCCGTGCGTTTTGCAGATATCATTAAATAATGCACCAACTTGTGTGAGCATCTGTGTATCTATTTCCATTGATGACAGAGCATTATTTGAGTGTGGAAAACAGTCCAACAATTCAACTCCGGAGATATACCTCTTTTGCTGGCAGAATTATATTCGAGTTTTGAAAATACTGCTGCAATCCGTCAAGAGATCTGAAAGGACTAGCCGTGATTATGATATTTGGGGATTCGTATTCTAAATCACTGCGTTATTGAAATCATCTACAAACATCCCAGTGATGAAGATGTGACTAAGATGACTGTTAACGTTGTCAGGCCGCGGGTCCCCATGTATCCGCCGTGTCTCTATAGAGTAGACACGGGGGCTATGCCCAGACCCTCATGCTTTAGTAGGGTTCGGGGGCTTCCAGGCCTACATGCCACTATTATCCATAAGAGCCTTTTTAACCATTTGTTCTACCTCATCATGGATAACTGGAGCAAGAGAAGCTGGCTCGATAGGAGCAGCAGATGGAGGAAAAGGCACAGTTGGGCCAGGAGGACTCAACAGCTGGGGAAGATGTTCCCCTGCCTCCTCTTATAAAGGGCATAAAGGACCACAGTAGGTTTCCCATCAATATCACTTTTAGGTTCGCCTAACTTTAACAAGGTTAGAAAAAGGTCCTTCCTTGTCGGTCCGTTATTAGCAGCAGCCCCTCTCTTTATATCCTGCTTGTCTGATTTAACCTGGGTTGTACGTGAGTGGATTTTACCTCCCAACTGTAATTTTCTAAGCCCAGATAAGGCGTGCACCACCTCAGACACAGGGTGCCCAATTAGCGGACTAGTTACGGACAGAACCAGTGCCCATACGTGGGTTGGGTGGAATAACCAATCGGGGCCGAGAAGTAATGACCTGCACATTTTTACAAACATTTCTGCATCTGATTCCACCTGCATTGAATTCGCCCATCGTTATTGAATGAAGATCTACTGCGACTAATTCCTGAAGAGGTTGCAGAAAATCACTGAACCGGTGTGGACTCGAAAGGCCAACATGGCCTGTTTCCGCTCCATAAATGGTTATATGGTTATATGGTTACCAGGATGCACACGTTCTTTTGGGAACTTAACTTGGAACGTATACGGCGTTAAGGAAAATATTGTGGAAAAGGAAATTAGCTAGGGTAGCATTCCATAAATTGACTTAGAAATATGCTTTAGGTTGACTTCAACTGCCTCAGTTTCAGAATTATTATTCAACTGCACAATTATTTTTTTTTAACTTGGACGTTTGATATTTCACAACTTCCTGGTTGGGCTAAAGTTGATTTGACTCCCGTTAACCATGTCAATAATATGCCCATGATCGGGGGTTCCGGGAAAATATTCGACACCCTTTTCAAAAATATGCCACTAACAACATGAAGAACATTTGCTCGTCGTCTCCCCTGACGATTGTCATTCACTGAACAATGTCTGATGGAGGAACAAATAGTTCACCGTGTTTGTTCAAGGAGACGAGCCTGATGCGATGAACGGCAGGTTCACGCCAATGGTCTCGGTGGACTCCCCTTTTTTTCTATAAGAGCGTGTTGATACAATCCCCTTTAAACCTGCTCGTTTGAACCTTCTGTACATTGATCGTTATCTCGCATGGAAAATGGATATGCTGCCATTTACTACATTGCGTCAATTTACTTCCCACTGCTGGCAGTGGTGGGGATTCCTGGTACGTTAGGGGAACTTGCTACTCTCCGTTTTGTCCATCTTTCTGATTGTTCTGCCGCACTGCAGAAGATAATTTTGATAGTCCTTACCGAAGCTGAGGCTTGGGATAAATCATTTTCAGAACGCTCAAGCTTCGACCAACCCATATTTACTTTTTTGTTCTCTATTTAAACTTCTGCTGACGGTTCATTAATTCATGTCAGCAGCAAGGTCCGTGCCAAAACTGATCCAGTTCCAGCTTATTCTTTGCTCCGGTTGACAACGCAAGGCTTAGAAATATTGGTCCATTTATTCGAGTCTATGGACGAAACCTTGAATTATTACAGCTGTGAATTACACCACAGCTCTTCCCAATTGATCGCCGACATGGCAAATGGTACAACTCCCTCACGTCCCCATAATTGTTTTGAATAAGTGTGAGAATATCACACTCGCATTCCCTTCCATGTGCTCTTGCCAACTTGATATTTATATTTAAGATTCAATATGGTAAAGGCTCTATTTCTGAAGAAACAAAGGATTACTGACCCCACATTCTACCCACTATCAATGCACCCAGCATTTTCAGACCCCAAGGGAGGAATAACTCTGAGGTGAGTATCTGCTCGCGGGTAAATCTGCGGACCTCAGAGTCCCACTCTAAACAGCTGGAGCATGTGATGCACCCTGCGCTTCGGCTCGCCGTTCTTGCCAACTCGATGGGACAAAGGAGCCCGAGGCAGCTGACATTACACTCAATAAATGTTATCCAACCAGTCGCACAAAGAATGGGTTGAGACATAGTACATGATGGGGCAGGTGTACGAAGTAAAACAAGTCAGGATGACATCTATTGAACAATCTTTTTTCTCTTCTTTTCAGCTAATTTAGTTGTGATTGTGATTCTCTCACGTGGAAAATGTGGACTGTCCAAATGCACAGCTCGTTACTTGGCTGGAATGGCAATGGTAGATTTAATAAGCGTTGTGCCTTGCGTTCTGTTTGATCAAATAAATAATATCCATCATTATTCCCCTTATTTGTTTATAACTCCGATATGCGCTCTCAACATTGTGGTGAGGCTTTCAGTCATGGACTCTTCAGTTTGGCTGACGGTGGTTTTTACTTTCGATCGCTCTATCGCCATTTGTAGTCAAAAGCTGAGGGAACGTTATTGCACTGAGAGAACGGCGGCTGTGCTGACACTAATGGTGCCGTTAGTAACCTGTGCCAGGTATGTTCCCTGCTACTTTGCCGTGAAACCGCTCTATGTTATTGACCGCGTTCCATGGTACTGCATTGGAAACACTGCATTTGTCGCCTCACCCGTATTCCAGGCATACCGGGTGTTCAACAGCATCATGACACCTTTGTTGCCTTTCTGTTTAATTATATTATTCAATACTTTAATAATCAGTCATATTATATTTGTAAATAAATTGCGTCGGAGTCTCTGAAAAAATAGTGGGCGGCAGAAAGATTCGGAGGTGGAAAATCGGAGGAAGTCAATGTTTTTATTGTTCGCTCTGTCCATCAACTTTATTTCGTTGTGGATTCCTTTTACCATATGTTTCATGAAATGGCCAACACAAAATTATTTTTACCTGGACAAATACTTGAATACTCCGTCATATGTCCTGCAACAATGTGGATTCATGTTGCAATTTCTCAGTACCTGTACCAACGCGTGCATTTATATATTGTCACAGAGGGCATTCAGGAAGCAGCTGAAGAATGGGGTAAAATATTTCTTTACATTAAATGGATATCTTTGTCATTAAATGCACTTGCCATTAAAACCACTGTTTGGAATTTACAAATAAATGGTCGGAAATGTTCGTGTGCTTTGTAGATATAATTAAAGGACGCATCAACGTCATTGAGAATATGTTGCCTCTATTTCCGTTGATGACAGTATATTATTTGAACATGGAAACCAGTCCAACAATTCTATTCCGGTGATATACTTGTTTTGTCGGAAGAATTACATTCGAGGTTTTAAAATGCTGCTACAATCCCTCAAGTAAACCAAAGTGTGTAGACATAATTATGATATTAGGGGATTCATATTCTAAACCACTATTTTATTGATATCTTTTAAATATGGGGATGCACACGTATATTCGGAGACTTAACTTGGAACATAAAAGCTCCTGTTAAAGAAAGTGATTTGGACGTACCGGAATTTCATTTTAAAATGTCCACCAATGTGAACATATTTACTCATTCCGGTCATCCCCCTCTTTTTATCAGCGCGGAATAAAACTACATGTGCTGAAGAAGAAGGAATTATAAACTGCTGGAGCTCCGCGACCGGTCGACCACCATCATGAAAGAAAACACTTCCTCCGCAGTTCGGATGGGTCCCCTTACCACTTTCAGGTGGCCACAACACCCAACTGTAAAACTGCGAAGCAGCCTATTGTACTTCTATGAGGCTGTCAGATGGCTACTTGAAAATGGAGAACCGGTCAGGAGGTCGACCTAACTCTTCTACTATTGATATAATATCCTGCTCCGAGAATCCCCCGTTGCACCTAAAAGCATCTATATTTGATGTATGTAGCACAATACAAGCTTTGCTTGGACAGTCCAAGCGTACCTGGGCATACAGTCAGAGCAGGTGCTATGCCAATGCTGTCTTAGGCCTCGGTATACTTAGGACAGATTCAGATAGGCTATAAAAATAACTTTCATATACAGATGTTGTGCGTTGCATTTATTTAGATCGGGAACATGTTGATGCACATGTATCTAAGGCAATAGTACAGTGAACCTACTTAACCATAGCATTCATTGCCTTCAAGAATATTCAATGCAGCAGAAATACATCTTAAATGTTGCAACATAGTGGTGCATTCTGATACATTTGTGGGGAGTATGCATTAATGGTCAAAGATGCAACATGACTGCACGTATGAAGAAAGCCTATGCACTCACGTTCGCTTGTACTAAAATGATTGAACTTGATCACAAAGGCAAAGAGAATGTAAAAAAGTTCAAACACATAATCCACATCTAAAACACAACTCCTAATTACTAAATCCATATTTTCTCAATTTCTCAGGGGTTAAATATAACTGATGAAAAAACATATATTTAATCATACTGTATCTTACATTAAATAATTTATTCACACCCTGAAAACACTTTATTCCCCACTCATCCTGATCAATATCAACGTTAAATCATTTTCCCATTTACTCCTGGATTTATCTATATTGATTTTATCCATAGTATTTTGTTACAACACCTACATTTCTAAAATAGAACCCTTAACTTCAAAATGAGAAATTATAAACTCAAATTTCGTTAAATTGGGAATTTTCATTTCTCTTGAAAAGTTTTCTTTCACTAATGTTCTAATTTGATAATAAACAAAGAAAGAATTCCCTTAACTTTATAATGTCTCTCTAAGTAGGTTAAATGATAAAAAATTATCCTCTTCAAAACAATCCTGCAATAACTTTATTCCTTTAAACTGTCAATTTCTTAAAAAAAATATTCTTCCATGAAAAAGACCTGATTTCATCTGTACTTTTAAAAGGAGGTTTCTTCTGTGTCTGTGCTTTCGATTTCTTTGTATTAGCAGCCATTATACTCTTTTAACATTAACACAACTTCGACGCAAACATTCCTGAATTTATTAAGAGTTTTAATTCGGGTACTTATAAGTCCAACTGGGGGATGGCTGAATTACACTTCTTCTTGCTTCGCCTTTAAGCCACACCCCCACATCAAACATTTCTGATGCGTGTCCTTACTGCATCGTCAATGGAAATTTATCCTTTCGTCATTTGTACCATTTCATCATTACAGCCTTTGTGGAAAATAGTCAGCACCCGCCCCATTGTGAGAATGCTAAACTGTGCCTCTCTCAATCGCTCCTTTACCAGAGAACTCTCCTATTATCTGCGTTATTTCTCTTAACTGAGATCAGATTTTATTTGCCATCCCTTGTACATTGACATGAACAGACGGAGCTGTTTTTAATCATGATGTTGGTGGGTCTGGACAATGATAAGCGCATCTCGATGCAGGCAGGCAATTGCCCGATATGAAAAAAAATAGGATACAGATAAGATCAGGTAATATTGTTATGTCAGGATTTTGTTTTAATTATCTTTAACATGAAAACAAAATCACACGTCAACTTAACACAATTGACTTAACTAACCTACTTAACCCCTTTCTAATTCTAAGCGCACATGTGTGCAATGTGTATGTTAGTTCAGAAAAGTTATTTGATTCACGGTCCATTCTCGCTTCTCGTTCCTCCATATTCATAGGTTGAGGGCAATTCTTATCATTTGCAAAGTGTTTAATATTTATACCGTTCACCAGGCATTGATGTTTCAAAGTTAAATGGTTACTGCTCAGGAAGTTTCTTGTCGATTTTCGGAGAGAGAGTTGTTGTTCCAGGACATCTAAAAATGATTTACGTCCATCAGCCACTTCAGTGTCTTGCTGACGAAATTTACCCCTTCAGGGTTTGCCAGATAATAACCTATTTCTTTCAGGTCACCAGAGAGTTCCTTTTTGTTTCTCTTATTTCAAGTGAAACACGAGGCAGCCAGTCGTCTCCTCATGCAGGCACTACAGGTGCTTTGACCAGGTTGAACTAAGCATTTAAAAACCGTCTTCCAAATGGGGTTTTCCATAAGCTTTCCAGCTTGTCCAGTTCCAGTCCCAACTGTTGTTGCTGGCTATAACACTCTAGAAGTACTCTCTCTCTCTCTCTCTCTCTCTCTCTCTCTCTCTCTCTCTCTCTCTCTCTCTCTCCCTCTCTCTGTGTCTGTCTGTCTGTCTGTCTGTCTTTCTCTCTGTCTCTCTCTCTCTCTCTCTCAGAGAGTATGAAACGCTCTGTCATCAACCAAATGCCATGCTACTGCATTGAAAAAGCAGAATTTGTCTCTTTATCCCTCTTCGAAGCATATATTGTGTTCAACTGCATCACAACACCTTTGTTCCTTATCAGTTTAATTCTATTATTTAATGCTTTAACAATCAGTCATATTATAATTGTAAATAAATTGCGTCGTCGGAGACTCCAAAATGAAAGTGGGTTGCAGTGAGATGAGGACGAAGTCATTTAGTTAATTTTTCGCTCTATCCATCAAACTTATTTTATTGTGGATTCCTTTTACTATATATCTCTTCACATGGCCAGTTGTCAATTATTTTTAAACGGAGAAATATTTGAATACTCCGAGATATGTCCTGCAGCATTGTGGATTCATGTTGCAATTCCTCAGTACTTCGACCAACACGTGCATTTGTACATTCTAACAGTGGGCATTCAGGAGGCATCTGCAGAATCGGGTAAATAATTTCTTTAGAGTAATTGCATATCTTTGTCAATCAAAGCACTTGCTATTACAACCACTGTTGAGAATGTCTACATAAATGGTCTAAAATCTCCGTGCGTTTTGTTGATATCATTAATGGATGCACCAACAGGAGTGAGCACCTGTGCCTCTATTTCCATTGATGACAGATCATTATTTGAGTGTGGAAACCAGTCCAACAAATCAACTCTGGTGATATAGATTTTCTTTGGCAGAATTATATTTGAGTTGGTAAAATGCTGCTGCAATCCGTCAAGAGAACCTAAAGGATAGATGTGATTATGATATTAGGGGATTCACATTCTAAATCAGTGGGTTTTTGAAATCTTTTAAATACGAGGATGCGCACTTTCCTTTTGAAACTTAACTTGGAACGTACATGGCAGTAAAGAAAATGTTGTGGAGAAGGAAATTAGCTTGGATAGCATTGCCCAAGTATGCTTTAGGGAGACGTCAACTGCCTCAATTTCAGAATTTGTCTGAGACGGCACAATAAAAATTTGTCAATAGGATGTTAGATGTTACATAACCTCCTGTTTGGGCCAAAGTTGAATTGGCTCCCCCTAACAATCTCAACAATCTTCCCATTTGTGTCCCCTCTTGATCGGTGATTCCGGGAAAATATTCAGAATCTTTTTATCTAAAAGATGTTGCAAATAACATGAACAACATTTGCTCGTCGGCTCCCCAGACGACTGACATTCATTAAACCTTGTCCAATCGAGGAACAACTACTTCAGCATGTTTGTTCAATGAGACGAGCCTGATGCGAAAAACGGCAGAATCACACTAATGTTCTCGGTGGACTCTGCTTTTCTTCTATAAGAGGGCGTTGATACAATCCTCATCCAACCTGCTCGTTTGAACCTTCTTTACATTGATCATTATCTCGAGGTTTAATGGGATATGCTGCTATTTACTACATTACATCCATTTACTTCCCACTGTTGGCAGTGGTTGGGATTCCTGGTACGTAACTGGACCTTGCAACTCTCCGTCATGTCCATCTTTCTGATTGTGCTGCCGGACTTCAGAAAATAGTTTTGATAGCCCTTACAGAAGATATGTCTCGGGATCAAATATTTTCAGAACGCTCAAGCTTCGACCTTTTCATATTTTATTTTTTGTTCTCTGTTTAACCTTCTGCAGACTCTTTATTCATTCATTTCAGCAAAACAGGTTCCGTGCTAAAACTGATCCTGTTCCAGCATTTCCTTTGCTCTGGTTTAGAACGCAAGACTGATAAATATGGGTACATGTATTGGAGTCCATCGAAGAAACCTTAAAATTTTACAGCTGTAAATTTTATAACAGTTCTTCCATTACGTTTCCAGTTTATCTCCCACGTGGCAAATTTAACCCCTCCCTCACGTCCCCATAATTGAGCTGAAGAAGAACGAGAATAGCTCACTCGCATTCCTTGCAGTGTGCTCTTGCCAGCTTGATATTTATATTTAAGATTCCATATGGCGAAGGCTCTACTCCTGAAGAAACACAAGTTTACTGGCCTCACTTTCTACCCACTATCAATGCATCCAGCATTTTCAGATAACAACGGAGGACTAACTCTGAGGTGAGTATCTGCTCGCGGTTAAAACTGTGGACCTCAGAGGCCCGCTTAACACTGTTGGAACATGTGGCACAATCCCTGCTCCGGTTTCCCGTTCGCGTCACATCGAGGGGACAAACGGAATTACAGGCAGCTGACTTTACACTCAATGATTGTCAGACAACCTGCCGGACAAAGAATGGGTTGATACAGGGTACATTATGGGCTCGATGCACCAAGTCAAACAGGTCAGGTTTACATCAATTGAACTATCTTTTTTTTCCTCCTCGTTCCAGGTAATTTAATTGTGATTGTGATTCCTTCACGTGGAAAATGTGGACTGTCCAATTGCATTGCTCGTTACTTTGCTGGACGGCAATTGCAGATTTAATAAGCGTTGTATCTGGCGTTCTGTTGGATCAAATAAATAATATATATAATTATTCCCGTTATTTGCTGATAACTCCGATATGCACACTCAACCTTGTCGTGAGGCTTTCGGCCATGGATGCTTTAGTGTGGCTGACGGTGGATTTTACGTTCGATCGCTCTATCGCTATTTCTAGTTAAAAGCTGAAGGAACGTTATTGCACCGAGAGAACGGAGGCTGTGCTGACAGAAATCTGTGCCAGGTTTGATCCCGGCTACTTTGCTGTGAAACCGCTGTACATTATTCACCGCGTTCCATGGTACTGGATTGGAAACACTGCATTTCCAGGCATACCGGGTGTTCAACAGCATCATGACACCTTTGTTGCCTTTCTGTTTAATTGTATTATTCACTCGTTTCATAATCAGTCATATTATATTTTGCAGAGAGATTCGGAGGTGGAAAATCGGAGGAAGTCATTGATTTTTATTATTTGCTCTGTCAATAAACTTTATTTTGTTGTGGATTCCTTTTACCTTGTTTAACTTGAAATGGGAATATCAAAATTATTTTTACACTAACAAATACTTGAATACACCGACATATGTCCTGCAGCAATGTGGATTCATGTTGCAATTTCTCAGTACCTGAACCAACACGTGCATTTATACATTGTCACAGAGGGAATTCAGGAAACAGCTGGAGAATTGGTTAAAAATATTTCTTTACATTAAATGGATATCTTTGTCATTAAATGCACTTGCTATTACAAACAATGTTGGCAATATACAAGTAAATGGTCGAAAAATCTTCGTGCGTTTTGTAGATATCTTTAAAGGGTGCACCAACGTAATTGATCATCTGTTGCCTCTATTTCTGTTGATGACAGTACATTGGTTGAGTGTGGAAACCAGGCTAACAATTCAATTCCGTTGATATAGCTGTTTTGTTGGCATAATTTTATTTGTGTTTATAAAATGCTGCTGCAATCCGTCAATAGAATCGAAAGGTGCAGAGGTGATTATGATAGTTGGGGATTCAAATTATACATCACTGGGTGTTCGATATATTTTAAAAACGAGTAGGTACACGCTGTTTCGAAGACTTAACTTGGAAAATAAAAGCTCCTGTTAAATAAAGTGATTTGGACGTACCGGATTTTCATTGATAAATGTTCAGCAATGTGAACATATTTATTCATTCCAGACTTCCCCGTATTTTTATCAGCGTGGAATAAAAATACATGTTCTGAAGAAGAAGGCATGATAAACTGCTGGAGATCCTCGGCCGGTTGAGCACCATCATTGCAAGAAAATGCTTCCTCAGTGGTTTAGATGGATCCCCTTGCTCGTGTCTGCATGGGCAGAGATAACATAACCAGTATAAAGAGTCCAGGGTCAACACAATTAGACATGACATTTACGTATATATTAACTGGAGAGCGGTGAACCATGAGGAGTGATGGAAAGGATTGGGGATTAAGATGGGGATATATATTTAAAAGGCAGGCTGCAAGATGAAGAGGTAACAGTATAAAATGGAGGTAAATCTTAAGGCGACTAGAGGCATTCGAGAAATATTTAAGTATTTATGGGCCAGTAAAGAATGGGGTGTGTGTGTGTGAATGGACGGCTGAAGGAAGGTGCAGTGTTTGAAACGGCAACAAATACAGGGATCACGACATCTGAAACGTATCTATAGAAAGAGGCATGTATGGATACCTGAACTCGTTACCATTTGCAATGAATTCGATACGGCAGTATGTGAGCAAATCAGCCTCGCCCTGACAGTGGGATAAAAGATGAAGACGTTTCTGTGGACATTGGAAGCGGGATTTAAACTGAATGCTGCACCCAGCTCGGGTTTCCATCACAGAAAAAGGAGAGATGCTTCGCAAAATCACGCCTAAACCGATCCATTCTGTTTCCACCGTCGCCTTTCCACATACCGTCAAGAGGGGATGATCTACCTATAATTCCACCTGGTGTCATTTGCTGTTCACCTCCTGCCTCATCCCTCCTTCAGCTCATTTCCACGTGTCAGTTTCTACCACCTGCAGCCTTCGATTGAAGCTTCCATTCTCCAACAGTGATCGCACATTTGACCCCGTGTTCTCCATCTTCCTTTTCGTGGAGCCGTTATTTTCTCTTGCCCCTCGGCCCCTTTATCAGGCTCCTGTCAATTAATGTTGTTTCCGCATCCCACGTCCAAATTTATCCATCTCTCAATCAATCTTCATCCTCCAATTTGCCGCTGTGTCTCCTCTGCACTCTCGGTTAGGAAAAACATGTCAACAATTGATGTTATTCCGCCCACTGTGTTCTCTCATTAAATTTATTAAGGCTCCAGATTCCAGCATCCGATACGATGGATGACCTCACGACTATTCGGGAGGCTGAGGAGGTGCAAGACAGCATTGAGAGGGATAAAATCACAACTAATTAGACAAGTTAAATCAGATGGCTGACTGAAGAGGGAACGTTGATAGGATCGGAAGCTAAGCAGGCTCAGGACTGGTCAGTACATGGAGGAGAGACGGTCCAGGTACACCAGGTGCTGCAAGATTCTTTGAGGAATGCAAGTCTCAGTGGCGACTCTCTGTCGGCATTGAAGTTGGATGTTAAATTCTAAATGTAGTCATATATAGCAATAATGGAAACTTTACATTTATCTGTACCTGAGTACCCCGGTGCCATTCAATTTAACAACAGTTATAAATATTTGAGGGACATGAAGTATTTGGACCTGACGGTAGTCTGATGAATACGTCAATAGTGACATCTGAGTCTCACTAGGGAAAGCTGAATACTGCTATAAGACAGTCGGGCGAAAGGAGAGGAGAATCATGGGCCTAATAAGAGACTCCAGGATATTGTGTTTCTTCCTGGGTGTCGAGTCCAGGCGGCCACTGACCATGTAGGTATATTTCTAAGGGTAATTGTTAGCCAAAAGTTGATCTTGGTGCAGTGGGAGTGGTTTCAAACTTTGCATAATTGAGACCTTTTTTCGGGAAGGGTTGACCTGGAAACGTAGGAGGTGTTGCAACTTAACTCCAGACAGGAGCCTATGCTTATTCCGTTTGGGCTGTTTAAACCTGACTGACAGGGAATGGAAACCAAAGAGAAAGGCACGATCATCTTCAGCTGGTAGGGAGTATGTGTTGAGGACCAGCCAATTGGCGAAGAGTTGCAGCCAATGGAATGAGTGATAATTCCATAGGGAGACAAAGTCAAATTAAGCAAGTAATGGGCAAGAGAATTTGCATTTCTATTCAGGCAGCACTGGACATTAAGCGGCTGTGCATGAAGTTGAGCTGCACATTGAAAAATGTGCATATAGAACCATTGTTGATCGAATTTGGAAATTGCGAGGGTTAAAATGTGCAGCTGACAGTGTCTTTTGACAGACCTCAAATCACTAGCCAGGATGTGGCCAACAAATAACAATAGCAAAGAGACAAGGTGTGCGTGAATTGCATCGTTGTGAAAATCCTGCAATATTTTAACATTCAGGTACATTGTGGAAATTATATTAGTTCTGTATCTGAAGAGAGAACGAACTTGCTGAAAACCTTGGAGATTGGTTTAAATATCAGACTGTTGATGAGTACACCATGGGATTGGCTGCACTGTAGTCCACAAGAGATGATGAGAGGGTTTAATGCAGTGGTTCACAGCATTTTTCGCCCTATAGACCCCACTTTAATTTTTAAAAAACACGCCAGCCCCACCTTTAGAGGGAAAAGGGATATATACAAATACGTTTTCATTAAATCATTTACTGCAAGTGAATTTCAATGCAATTGGGTAGGGAATACACGGGAACACCACTTATTTCATATTCAACTACTAACTACTACTTCATTACGTCAACCATCTCAAACACATATTCAAGAATTATTGTCACTTTAGATCGAACCTCGCCCCTGTCGCTCTCTGTATATGTCTTTTGATTCGAGGGACTAACTCTGTTAGTTTGAACTTTAAACTTCAACTTTTTGTTATTTCTCTTAACCTGTAGCAAATTACTGACAGCACTGAAGCCATATTCTACTAAATAAGACGATGGAAAATGTATCAATTCTTCCCTTGCTAATGTAGTTCAGTTCAATTTTTCCTGTACGATCTCGTTAGACGGCCACATCATGGTTCATTTCAGCTTGAACAAAGTTATCACAGATTAATTACGTTATAACTCCGATAACACATCTTTGTATTGCGCTGGAACTTCACTCAAGTCCACCATCAATGGCTGACATAAACAAGAGGGAAAATCCATTGCCTTTAAATCACAAAATCTATCATTGGAGTCGGTCACCAACATTTGCCAATGGTCACCAATATCGTTTGTAGCAGCATTAGTTTCCTCTGATTTATTCAACCAATGGAATTGACTGAAATATCTTGCAGAAATATTCTTTGGCGTCATTCTAGATGTGTCGTGAATTCAAATATCTTTGTTTTTGCATCAACGAGCGTGACCATTGCAATTTGGAGCTGCTTGTTCAAAGTAGTTAGTGTCTCAAAATGATCCGCAGGGTAAATTATCAGGTAGGTTTCATAGCAAGCTTGAAGGGTTCTATTCAGGACATCAGTTTGCACAGCAAATAATGAAGTGATTTTTGATCTATTTTCAAAGTTCTCTTTCAGTGACTTAACATATTCCAATTTTGAATTGGCATCTTTGGGATGTTTCGCCCTGAAATGAGCATCAAGACGGTCTGCATTCAGTTTTTTTTTCATTTCTCAAAGTCTGTTGGCATAATAGGCAAAACGATGCACGTTGGTAGCGTACATCAGGTATAACCCCCAGACTTCAAGAACTCCTCTAAATATTGACAATCCCTTTACTTGCTTGGTCTGCTCATTGTGAATATGCCACAGAGCTGCAACAGATGAATATAACAGGGTGAGCTCCCTGAAAGTGGTTAATCAATATTTTATCATGTCTTAGAAATGAAAAATGTAATAAATTAATGGTCGAAACAAAGGACACCGAAGAAAATGAATGAAAACATTAGCGCGGGTCCTGACATTTTTTTTTCTCGGAAAGAGTGCTTCAGAACTGCACTCGCTTCCTGGTTTACTCTTTCTGGTATTACGGAGTCCAGAGTACCCCAAAACCAGCAGCAATAAATAAGCACCACACCACAGGGTTACCTAAATAAACGTAGTTTTTAATTATATTTGAACAAGAAAACAGAATTAAAATTTAACTTATTACTTAACCTACCTAATTACTTTCCCCCCCTCTAATAGTAAGCGCAGGTTTATGAACGCATATTTAGGATTAGAAAAGTTTTTTGGAGCACAGTCCAATCTCACTGGTTGCAGGCAATTCTTGTACTGTGCACAGAAGTTGGCATTAACAAAGTTCACCGGGCAAATGGTTACCACTTAGGAGGGTTATTTCTGGTTTTCAAAGAGAGATTCCTTTTCCTGGACATCCACAGCTGATTCTCACTCAGTCTTGCTGATGAAACTTGACCCCTTCAGGGTTATCCAGATTATCATCTTTCTTTCAGGTCACCTTTCACACCATCATTCCCCTCGTTCGACCAGGCAAACTTTCAAAGGTTGCCGGCTTTGTCCTTCTGGAAAAAAATGCTGTGACTCCTGTCATTGTTTCACACACGACTCTCTGAGAACAAAACAGTTCCTCTCTGGCTGCAAAGATCACATGCTCACCCAGGCAAGCTGCTGTCGATACCTTGTTGCCTCCTGCAAAAAGCGTTCTACAAAACTCCGGCAAATAGTCTGTTTTTTTTTAAATGTGAGTGTGCATGCTGCTCTAACCATTCCTCCCAAAAGACATGAAAATACTCTGTCAGCCTGGGAATCCATATTTATTCCAATCTTGGCATCCTCCTTCGCCTCGGTCGGACATTTCCCCCCTCCTCACCACTAGCCATACAGAGATGAAGAAAAATTCATCCAGATACCCACCTCACTCACTATTGATCTGAAAAGGTAAAGGGGTCTGGAAGGAGAAATGATTGTTAAGGTCATTTGTAATCCTCGTCGCAAATTAGATCATTTGGAATGACCTCTCAAAAAAAGCCAAGGATAAAATAAGATAAACAATAGGGAAACAGTAGGTAAACATTGGTAGAGCTGAAACACAAATTATGAAAATTATTAGAACAAAGTCGTTTTACTTAGAAGTTACCAAAATAGTGTTGTACTCACAGTGTTGCCAGGTCACATCTTTCAAACCAATGTAACGAGTATATGTTTTCAAACCAACTTTTCATTGTTTACCAAAATGTTTTCCCGTCCCACTACAATATTCACATGCCCCAGGACGATATTCCAACGCCACACCACAATATATCCACGCCCCACCACAATATTCACATGCCCCTCCACGATGGTCCCACGTCTCAGTACTATATTCCCACGCACCACCACAATATACCCACCCAAACCACAATACTCCCATGGCCCACCAGAATATTCCCAAGCCACAACGCAATATTCTCACGCCCCTCCCCAATATGCTCACGCCCCACCACAATATTCCCACTCGCTCCACAATATTCCCACGCCCCTCCACAATATTCCCACACTCGACCACAATATTCCAAGACCTGACCACAATAACCAAATTCCCATGAACAATATTCCCATTCACAATACAATATTCCCAAACCTCCCACAATATTCGCACGCCCCACCACAATATTCTTACAGTCCACGACAATTTTCCCACACCAAGCACAATATTCCGATCCCTACAACAATATTCCCACACCCCATCACAATATTCCCACGACCCACCACAATATTCCACGACATGCCACGGTATTCCCACACCTCCCACAATATAAACCTAAGCAACACTACAATATTCATACTTCCCACCACAATATTCACACGCCCCACCACAATATTCACACGCTTTACCTCAATATTCCCACGTCCCACCACAATATTCCCAAGCACCACCACAATATTCATACGCCTTTCCACAATATTCCCACCACCAACCATAAAATTATTGCACCTTACCGAAATTTTCCAACGCTCTACCACAATATCCCAACGCACAAACACAATATTTCCACACCCAAAAACAATATTCCCATCCCCAGCATAATATTCCCATGTTACTCCACACTATTCGCACGACTTACCGCTATATTCCAACGCGCATGCCAACATGCCCACCTTAGCACAATATTCCCACTCCCCACCTCAATATTCCCACCCAGCGCAATATCCCTACGCCAAACGACAATATCCTCACGCTCCACCACAATATCCCAACACCCCACCACAATATCTCAACACCCCACCACAATATCGCCAGATCAAAAAGCAATATTCCTATCCCCAGCACCATTGCCAGCCCAGCACAATATTCCCACGCCCCTCCACAATATTTGCACAACTCACTGCAATATACCAACCCCCACCACAATATACCTATCCAGCGCAATATTCCCACGCCTCAATACAATATTCCCACCACCAGCACAATATTCTCACGTACCAGCGCAATATTCTCACGCTCAGCATAATATTACATCGCCCCACCACAATATCGTCACTCCCCACCATAATATTCCCACCAGCAGCACAATTAATACACACTCCACCATAATTTTCCCACAGCTCACCTGTGAAACCACACCCTACCTTACAAATCGATGGGTTACAATCAATTTTCATTCCTTTCTTTTTCAGTTAGCTTTATATTACACTCATGGGCAGATGCATTATAGTGGCCATTCGCGTCCGGAGGAGCTTACACCACCTCAGGAGTGACGGTGAGCTGGGTAATCGTGCTTAGTTGTCCATCGCTTTGCTGCGTACGATACCCAGCACTTTTTCCACACTTCGGGCCACATTTCCTGTGTTATCTCAGTGTGCAATCTTTTCCATACACAGGATTTGGATCAACCATCTGTCAACATTTCTGTGAACGTGAACACTATGCTACAACTTCTTGGCTCTGGCACAAACACGACCATCGACACCGCTATCCAAAGAAGTTCAGGCAGGAGCTTCTCCATGCATTGCTCTATCCATTTCCTAGAATTAAGTAATTAATGTACTCTATATAAATGCAAATGCATTATCTTATGGACCGATCTGTATGAGGTCACACGGATATACAAACAACAGTTAGAGGAGGATCAGGGTTTTCATTCGGTCCAGTCGCTGAAATCCTCACTAAACTCTGTCATGATCTGAATTTTTGGTCAATCATTGCATTCCAAGATGCTGAATAATAATTTATGCTTCTGTTTCTTGACAAAACCTGCCCGACACAGCATAATTATTCTATTTCATTTGAATTCTAACAGAGGTGTGATAGATTATGTTATACTTCATATTGTATATAGATAAGTTTTACAGAAGATAAATTGTGGCAAACATTTCGAATCAGATCTAATTGAAAAAGCTGAAGCTCTGCTCAAGCCAGACAGTCCCGGCTCCGCGTGGCTTAGCACGACTTTGAATAATGCCAATGATGTCTTCACAAGTATATGTTAATTGTACATGCAGTGGAGTAATGGATATTGTTTTGGAAAGCAGCAAATGAATGAACTCAGAAGGTTAGGCTCGGTGCTGCAGTCTGTCTGAATGCATTTGGCAGTTCGATAAGGGTATTGTCATTTTCTCTGAGTGTGTGTGTGTGTGTGTGTGTGTGTGTGTGTGTGTGTGTGTGTGTGTGTGTGTGTGTGTGTGTGTGTGTGTGTGTGTGTGTGTGTGTGTTTGTATATATGTGTGTGTGTGTATGTGTGTGTGTGTGTGTGAGAGAGAGAGAAAGAGAGAGAGAGAGAAAGAGTGTTTGTATGCGTGCGTGTGTGTTTGAGAGAGAGGGCAATGGAGAGATAATGGAGTTACAGTTCCACAGTTCAGCAGCAGCAGCTGTGATTGGAACAGGACAAACTGGAGAACTTGTGGAAAAACCCCATTTTGAACACGGATTGTGAGTTCTGAGTTTACCCTACTCAAATCCCTTGTGGTCCAGACAAGAGGTGAGAACTGGCTGTCTAATATTTCACTTGAAATACGGAAACAAAAAGGAAATATGTGGTGACCTGAAAGAAGGTGGTCATACCGGGAAAACCCTGATGGTGCAAGTTTATTCAACAAGACACTGATGTGGATGATGCGAAGAAGCAGTTTGTGTCCAATGAGCATCGTATCTCTCTCTGAAAACCGACAAGAACCTTCCTGAGTGGTAACCATTTACCTTTCACACCAAAGTCTGGTGAACTTCATAAATGTTAAATTCTGTGCACAGTTTACAAATTGCCAGCAACCAGAGAACTTGGAGGAATCAAACGTGAGATTGGACTGTGAATTAAATAACTTTTCTGAACTTACACACACATTACATACATGTGCGCTTAGAATTATACTTGGTTAAGTTAGGTTAGGTAGGTTAATAGTAATAAGTTCGAGATTAATCCTGTTTTCTTGTTTAAAGATCATTAAAACCAACTTCTGTTTAAGTAAGTATTTGTCTTGGTTAAGTTCGATTGCCGCTGGTTTTCGGGGTCCACTTTGTGAGAGATGGGGAAACTGATCTAAAATTATGAACATGAAGGAAACTAAAATTCATACATCAGTTAATGGCTGTAACCAGTACAAACAGGATGAACTTGGAGGTTAGGATGCAGGAAAGCAGAGTCAGCACGATTAACATAAGAATCTTCTAGTCTTTGTGACAAGACCATAAGACTAAGATAAGGAGTGATAAGGAACAATTGAATGTAGGAAGTTGAGGTAGTCTGGATCAGATAAGGGTCTCCTAGCCCTGGACAGAAGTACCAAGTCCTACATATCTAATTAGCTAACCTTACACAGATTTATACATATTAAATTAGCCAACCCTAGACAGGATGAGCCAACTCTGCATATCAAGAGACTGTAGCCCTGAGAATCAGGAAGGTGTGAGGACAGGATACCCCCTGGTCCTCCAAGTATACTGAAATTGCCCGTAGGCAGGCAGGATTGCCTAATGCCAAACCCATCCAGGGGGCAGAAGAATGTAAGGGGGAGGGTATTCTGATGCTGAAATTTACTGTATAAAAGTTGGGTGAGCCCCAGTGTATGTGTGTATTCCCAGGGTAAGGGGAAGCACCCAACTTTGCATTGTTGCTGTAATAAATGTTCTTTGTTCTCAATTTTTGTCTCGAGCAATTTATTTAAAGGTACTTCTATTTCTAACAAATGGGGGCTCATCCGGGATCACACTCCCTCCACTGACAGAGTGCCCCGACGACGAGAGTAGGTGCACCCCGGCTGATTCAGCTGGACTCACGGACGACGGGTGGCTGGTCAGTGGAAGAAGCGAGTGATATCCAAGAAGAGGCATTGAGAACAAACGACGGAAGGAAGCGCGCTAGAACATTGCTACTGGAACCCGGTAAGAGGAATTTTACTTGCCTCTCAGTATGGGAAATATGGGTAGCAAGGAAGAGAGTCCTGGTTCAGGATGTGAGGATCAGATAACTACATACAGCCCGCCCGGGTTGATGTTATCTGAGTGGGGCACGGGAAGGACCCGTGGAAAGGACAAACTGACCGTGGTCAGGTATTGTTGTAGGGACTGGGTTAAATACCCGATAATAGGGAGCTCCGTGTACTGGCCAAATCTCGGATCCGAGATGACTGGATGTGTCAAGCATTGAACATCTGGCTCTATCAAAACCAGAGAGATAACCTAGAGAGCAGAGAATATGCAGCCTGCTGGCTTAGGGGATCGTTTGATCAATTGGTTTTGAAAGAAAAATAGTACAAGGACAAGAGAGAGGAGGAACCTTTTGTCCCTGAACCACAAGGGTGGGATGTGTTACATTCCTTCCCTCCACCTTATGTTCCTCCTATGCCGGCTCCTATCTTTCCTCCCCCTCCTATAACCTACCCTTCTGCACCTTCCCCACCTCCCCCACCACTAGAGAAGAGAGAAGAGAGCAGGAGTGGTATGATGACTCGCTCTCAAAGCACTCGATTATCACCCCTGTTGACAGGAGAGAGAGGTAACTTTCATTCAGAATAGCGTGAGACTCTTCAGGAAGAAAGGGCAGAACCCTTTGATTCATTTCCCAGGGAGCAGGAACCCAGACCTAATAAGCTAGAAACCAACTGGATGAGACCACTGCGGGAAGTTCCCATGGGAGATGGTCTCGGTTTCGTAAATGTGCCCCTGACCAGTACTGAAGTGCGTAACTTTAAGAAAGAACTGACCTCCCTGATAGAAGATCCCCAGGGATGTGCCGAACAGTTAGACCAATTTTTGGGACCAAATATATATACAATATGGGGGTCTCGACATAGAATCCCCAGCAGGGGAACAATTGGTACTAACTAGTTTTGTTACCAACTCAGCCCCAGACATTAGAAGAAAATTATAAAAGACAGAAAATTGGCATGAGCAGGGAATAACCCAGCTTCTATAGATAGCACAAAAAAGCATTTGTCCAGACATCTGAGGATAAGCAGAAAGCAAAGGCTAAAATTTTAATGCAAGCAGTTAAAGGAATAGTAGATGAGTAACATGAAAAAAGGCAGGGACTGTGTGCCAGCTCCTGAATGTTGGGAGAAGTGCAGGGAGTGGGAGAGTAGAGACCAGAGATAATTTCATAAATCACGACTTCCCACTTCAGTCACTGACCAATATTGATTAAAATTCATGCTAAAATTTAAATGTCATAAAGGATCGTTTATCAATACTGTAGAATGAGCGAATTTAACTACCAGTTAATTCCAATTTATGAAATAAATTGTATTCAAATGTGATTTTGCACAGGGAGTACTTGAGAGTTGAGTGATGTTATAACATTTGCAGGGAGAAATGTTTGCGCAAATAGGGTGAGTTCTATACATTTTAACTTTAAGTGTATGGATCAGCCAGTTGAAGGGGGAGTGTGCATGTCCCTTTAAGTGCACTGTGGCACTTGAAATTGAGGCTTCAGGCTCTTGTCTTGCAGTTAGAGGTATGGAGTCCTATCAATACATTTAGTACATTTCTTCTACACATTCAGCAGTCAAGGTCCGTGAGTTGAAAGATCACCCACCTCTGGAGAATAAAGATACCTCTGGGGATTCCTATGGGGATTCCTATAAGTTTAATCATTCATTTTTCTGGTGCATTTTCCTCTGGAGTGAAATTAATGCCTCAGCACAATTTCTCTGTATTGCCGCTGTTATTTAATTCATGATAACTTTCCCCCATTCATCAGGTTTATATTTAAATCCGGTAGTGCGGAAGTTACATTGTAAATAATCACGGAGGTAAACCCTGCGCAACTGGATTCAGCTTAATGGAGAAATAAACCTGCGAACTGGTCTATGGTGCTGTGTGAGTACTGCAATAGGTGGAATATAATTTAAATTGGTGGCATAGTTCAGAACAATTGGGTGCATAAGAATAATAATATCATTAAGAACTCATAGATCTTGTACCAGATGCTATTCAGTACATCTTGACATAAGAACTGGAGAAATTGGCATGTTAGAATGAGATTGGCATGGCACCAATATTTCTTGATTCAATAATGACTCCACAAGCTCCAGGATTCATGCAGCAGAACTTTTAAGTGGAATATAATAGAAACTAGCCTGAACTTAAATGATTGTCTGTGCAATCTTCATAAGAACATCTTTTAACATTTTTTGGTGCCTGTTTTACAGACTGCTTTAAATAAGGCCAACTCCTGTGAGCTGTGGCACAAGGCATTTTACTTAAGGCAGAACTAAAGGTTGAATATGTTTCAAGTTCTCTTGCAGGGGCTCTTGCGCTGCAATGTCTGTTATGTACTCACTCTAACAAATTGGAGGGTTGTGCCCCATACAGACAAGCAGCTCCAACTGCATTTTAATAAGGTCTAACATATTCAAAACCCATGGAAATATGGTTTGTGTTTCATTTTACAATTTTTACACTAACACAAAGGAAAATCAGATTGTTATTCATTTTATTAAAATCTAGTGATTGGTTATATGTAAAAGCATGGCAAGAGGATCAACTAAAACCTGCCTGGGATGGACCCTACTGTGTACTTTTAATTACAGACACCGCAGTACAAACAAGAGAAAAAGGCTGGACCCACATTCAAAGAATTAAACCAGCTACCGAACCACAGAATCACGACAGTCAAACTCAACCCTCCACCTGGCGTGCAGTGCCTCATCCTTCTGACCTGAAAGTGACACTACACCGTGATAAAGTGCCGTAATGTTGTTTTTACCATTTATTGTATTGTTTAATTGTTGCTTCTCCATTTCTGGGACATC